>NW_019211456.1:6909218-7114791 GCF_002443255.2 Varroa destructor
ACATATATATATATATATATATATAGCGATGGCTAAGGCTGGCATGGCGTTTATCTGGTCCGTATCTCTTCTGTCCTCTTGCTGAACACTGCAATCGAAAACGCTCACCCCGTCTGCATTTAAAGTTGTCCTTGAGAGGCAAAGCAAGGTCGACGAAAGCTTGTAGAGGCTGGAATGTTTCCTGGCGGCTATCAGAGCAATGTTAGTTCGCCTTATTGTTATCTCCTCCGTCCTTCTGGCTGGCCTGCCTTGTACCTCTGCTGTATATGGCCTGCTCCTTTTGCTGTCCGAGTTTGGTATATTATGTATTCGGCGCCCGCTGCGCCAGAGTCGCACACAACAAGTGACAGAAACTTCTTCGTAGTCTCAGGACAAAACTATAACCTTCAGGCGGCCGGTCGCGGAGGGCCTGAGTTGTCGTAGAACAAGTAAGTCGCGAGAGTCCGGTCTGCGGACGAGGAAAGGATGTGAGAGAGATGGCAGGGGCTGCAGCGGGATGCTAGGGCTGTGGTAAAGGGAACGAAGAGCGGGTAACTGGGCGCGACTGTAAGCTCAGCTGGCTACAAGCCGAGCGTTAGTAACCGCCGGGGCTATACCGCAGATGCAGCAGTACAGGAAAAAAGAGAACAGGAGCAAGGTATGACGGAACCATCACCATTGCTGCAAGACGGATAGATAGTTTTCAATGTTTTCTTTTTCCTCGTTCCGTCGCGTTATTCGCCTGTTCGCTTTTCTCTACTTCATCGTTCCTATATATTTCTACTGCGACTCTCATTTTTGGTTCGCTCTTCTTTGATGGCCTGTGGGCGACCGCCACAAGAGCGCTTACGCAAACACAGACAGGTACATCCAGGCAAAGTCCTTCTTTCGTAGCCAACGCAGCCAACAGGACCCCCGCGCCAGTGCCGGTAGGAGGAACCGGTGTCCAAGCGTCCAAATCATCCATCAGCTGGTCAACCGGCAATGTTGGTCATCTCTAGAAGTTATAGATTGTAAACAAGATAAAAGGAATTTCAAAAGGTAATTCAACACAGAAGATGCTAGCTACATTTCCATCGACTCTTTAAATGATTCCACAGGGGGGAAAATGTGGCTAATCGCTGATAGTGTTTGCAGCCATCCGGCCGCCTGACAAGGCTGATCACTCGAACGTGGACCTCAGTCAACTCCGTGTCAAAAGTTTCTGAAATTCTTGAATTCTACAAAACAAGCAAAAAATGAACAAAGGCGGCGAAAGGTTGGGGATGGTTTAAATTTGTTGCTTGGGGAAACCTGAACCAATATCGGAAGTGGTTTCTATATTGAAAAAAAAATGGTGATTATTCAGTCGGCAGTATATCGGTTTCCAGAAAAGGCACTTATATGTCGTGTGTTCGTATCAGTCACATTTTGTTATGTTTGTAAATAACATGCCTGCGAACTATACGCAAGCAGACTACGTATTTTTAACGGCGGGAAAACATCTGAGACACAGGGAAACAAACATACAACACGGGTGAGTAAGTACCATTGAAACAATACGGTGATAATATAATATCTTAATCGAACATTTTCCCATGTAATGAGAGTGAGATAATAGAGCAAACTGTCAGAATTTAGATAGACAGAGGCAACGTTTTAGCGAACATCGCAAATATTAAACTATATTACTCCCGCTATTTATCCCGTGACCATTTTCTATCGATTCTGTTCCCTAAATATTTATAATTAATAATAATTTTCAATGTTACCTAGCTGTGTGCGCAAAAAAATGTCAAAACACTTCGTTTGGTTCAAACAGCGAAGCATAAGTTCTATAAAATTGCAATATATCCACTCATAAAAATAAATTATTACATTAATTAACATGTAAGGTTCTGAACTTGCGCGTAATGTCATATCTAACGCGTCTGCTCACTTCTGGAAAAGTAGGCAAAAGGGTTAAATCGGTTATATGAAAAGCGAAATCTCACGCACACAAACGAGATGACTTTCACGGCCAGCCAGCTGCTCGCTCATAGAAGGCCTCTTGCTCCTTTAACCCTCCTGACTTGGCGCAATTTTCAGTGGTTCATGTGTGCAGCTTATGTCTTACGGCACATCTCGATGCGCCTTGCAGGACAGGGTTAAGTTTAGCGAGAGGTTTTAGCGATATACAGCAGGAGAAAACGAAAGAATTAGGGAGAGAAGGCCAAGTGAGCTGTACTTAGAATGAAAAAATGGACCGTTATAAGAACGCAGTTAGGTCATGGCCGTAGTTTTCGAAAGGCGCCGTAATGCAGCATAGGTCGACCAGCCGGCCGCTATATTGAGACCGAGGACGAGCTCGGAGGATAGTAACCAGAAAAGGGAACGACAAACGAGCGTTTTTACCTAGCGCTTAGCTGCCCACAAGCGGATTTAGCGGGCGTAAGCTTTTGTTAAAGGCGCGCGTTCTTGGATGGTAACATTTGGTGGCTAGATTGGTGATTTGCCTTCTTCTTACCCTTGTTTTCGAGTTCCTAACCGGCTTCTTTTTTTACCCTCGTATGGCCTGAATGTTCTATGGCTCCGTGTGGATACAGAAACTGTCTTGACCATCACGGCTGCTATCGACACCATTGTAACCTTTTCTTTTGTTCACCGTTCAACTTGCAAAGAATGTACTTTGTGGAAGTTTAGCGTGTATCATCTTCAAGTTAACATTCGCTACATTCTTTTAATCCACGAAATGAGAAGGTAGTGTATGCGATTTGGTCATTAGCATTGCTAGCGGGTCACTAACTCATGCAGCGAGTACTAGCATTAGTCGTCGTTCTTCGCGCCATTCGGCACTTCAGCTCAGTTGCTGCCACTCTGAATAAACTGAATCTTTTTCCACCTTTCGTTCTCTGCGTCGTCTTATCTTTCTCTTGAACTTGTGTCATGAAATAGCAGTTGCACTCATCCCCGTGACACCCCGTCGTCGTCATTAAGAGTTCAACGTTTTGCACGACGCCCTATCTCTCCCTTTGACTCTTGCTCTCTCTTGCTGTCGTTCAATCTCCTCTTTAGTCACCGCTCCAATGACACCGAAGCGGATCGCTTTAAGTCGGAAGTTTTATAGACCCTTTGTGAAGTTAGGTACGCTGCTCAGTCGGTACCACCATCATATACACAGCTTTCAGCTGGTAGCACTCTGTTAGTCTGTGTGGTGGTGCAGCTTTCGGCAGCGACGGAGCCTTCGCGCAAAGAAAGCGCTTTCTCTTCAGACTCTACTTGGTCGGTGTGCACTCGGTCCTGGCTGAGTCTGTTGATGTTGCTGAGGCCACGGCGTTTCCGTTAAAATTGCCTGGATCCTTACAGTAGTAGCAGTGGTCGCCACCAGTGGTAGTAGCGACGGTCTGCTACTGCCCACTTAAGGTCATTAATATAAGTGCGCGATTTCCTCCGCCTTCTTTTGCTACTGCTGGTGCCTTAGCCGCTTCTGTCTGTTCGGCTGAAACCGCCTTGTCCTTTTTTCCATCTTCCATCTCTAAGCGGAGAGGGCTTGCTGGCTGGCTGGCGGCAGGCTTCTCCTTGCCAAGTTTTTCTTCGACTTCACCAGAAAGGCCGAAGACTGTTCGTCGCTGACCTCGTCGACGTCGTTCTTGGCTGCTGCCAGCGTATAGCGCGCTCTCTCGCTTTCTCGTGAACATTTTTCGTCCTACCAAGAAGTGCGCGCGTTTCTCGCCAGCCAGCTGAGTGTGGCGGCCCTCGAGGATGGGTATTTTAACCGCCTTGCTCGAGAAGTAGGACGAGAGGAACCAAGAAGGGAGTCATTTAAATTAATTCGAGGGCACTTGATTCCATCGTGCATACTACGACTACCACTACAACTGCTACTCTTAGTATTCGATGTGTGTCGAAAGCGTTCATTTCGTCGACGGGTCTTCGTACTGCTACCAACCAAATTATTTTTCTAATCGAAGAGGGAAGACACCAAACTTAGGAAAATCGACTGGGAGTAAGAAAACGGAGAACCCGAGGGGCTAAAAACTGGGCCCCGGTAGAAAATACGATCGTCGCGTACTTTGCTCTACTTTGTATAAGCTTAAAGGTAGCGTTTGGTTGGTAATACAACAATCGTTGTGCTGAATTTTATAGTCAGTTTGTCTATTTATAGTGAATTTATGTCATATCCATACACCCAACACATCATACACGAGCGAAGTGAAATCGAGCGAGGTGACGAGTATGCCCCTAATGAGAAGTGCCCGCCTCGTATTGTTAGACAGTAAGCTAGCCGCCTACCAGTGGTGGGAATCAATAATTAATTTGATTCGGTTCGCATTATTCATCAATCTATGAACTTTATAATGTTTGTACAGCCAAAACTTAATTGTATTTCCATACCTGAACGAGATCACATCCGAACACATGCACTGAAAAACAAGCAGGTATATAAATATACAAGAAGGCTCTAAACACGAAAAAAACCGATGCGACCTGCAAACGTCTGTTTTGAATGGGGGCTGACGCCGTCTCGTTTTGCGATATACCGTATAACTGACTCCAATTATAGATCAGGTAACGCTAGTTGGAGGTTGCCAGTGGGTTGCTTTTTAGTGAATAACGCGCAGCAAAGATGCACGACTAAGGGAAGGAGCTGGAAGCCAGCAAGGCGGTGAGCGAGGCAGCAAGGCATGCTTCTCTACCAGACTCTAGTTGTGTCCTTTAGTAAGAGTGGTCGGTCCGTCTGCGTGCATGGGACCACGCGGGCGCCTGGACTAACTTGCTGCTCTGATCTAATTGACCTAAAGGTTCTCGTCGCACTCAGTGCAGGCCTAATGTAGCAGCGCTCAGGGGTAGAAGCTTAGATCCTTAGAAGCATGCAAGGGGACAGTAGGCGCTTTGTGTGTGTCTCACCCTCCCTTTCCTCTCCCCGTTTCTCTCTCTCTCTCTCTCTGGTTATCTCGCATTTGATCCACCTTTTCTTTGGCTGCCGACTCCTCTCGATTCCTCCAAAGGTGGCCCGTGGCCTGGTCGTATGTGCAGAGCAAGACGTTGGACAAACAGAGCGTAACAGTCGCGCCAAGGGACTGCTGGTCCACTAGCACTGCCGCTGCTACTACCTGCAGGCAGAGAAAAAGCCGGCCACAGGAAAGGAATGAAGCGTCACACAGGAGTCGCCTTTTTGTGAGCCTACCTTCTCCCTCTGCCACCAGCAGTCTCATTGTTCTCGCTGTCCTTCCATTTCTACTTCTTCTTCAGGACTTCCTCTAGGACAAACCTAGCAAGTACGCCTGATTACACTACACGCCTCTTTCTGCCTATCTGCCTGCTTGTCGGTGAAACTTCGGAGTCCCAGCTCCATTGTCTAATCTTATAGAAGACGCAGATGGAAAACAAAGACCTGATCCTTCTGCCTAGTCTACAGTGCACCAACTCTACACAAATTAAATGCGTAAAAGCTGCATAGAATCTAATACAACGGGAAGCAAACCATGGCTACAGAAACAATGCAAGCATTTTTTATTAAACAAGCAAATCATTAGAAGAATTATTTGGTGAAACTTTCAGACCGAGACTTTGCCTCTTTGCCCATATGTATAAACTAAAAAATCAAGGATGGTGGAGCTTTAAGACCGACTATCCGCTGCTGCTGGTGTGTCCACCTTATTCGTCATTACCGGATCTTTTAATACTATAATAGTCTATTTGCCGTATCATTGCGACACTTCAGAGGAGACAGGCGGTGAAAGCTGGGTAGTCTTGGCTTAAATAACGAATGATCCAATCCAGAAAAGTACGGTGGTGTACTATACTGGTATGTAGCGTATCATTCCGACGATCGTCAGTCGGTACTTGTCCCGGCTGGACCAACCAAACTTAAGGCGCGTAAGTCACTGCCGTGCACCAGGTTCTGTGTCGAAGGACGGTGGAGGAATCACCGTGATTACCCGAATTGTGCCGCGGGCGTACAGTCAGACAAGGAAGGTAGGCAGCGTCATCGTGTCACCTCTACAAAACTCTCAATTTAGCCCCTTATTTCCTTAGCAGAGAAAATCGCTCTTTGCCTTTTTGCGCATGTTGGCCGCTCTTAGCCTAGATAAGAATATTCATTGATAGCCGCCGGCAAAATACGTCCGTTGCCTTTTCTGCCTCTATGTCATCGTGAGCATTGAAGAAACTCCGCAATAGCCGTACGAAGCCGCAGTAGTAGAATCAGCAGCAGCGTCAGAACATGGACCTTTTGACATTTGGACAATCAGGTTAATTTCCCATGGCTGCTCGCCGCGTCGAAAACATCTACCACTCATTGCTACGGAATAACTGCTGTTTGTTTAGCATAATTTCTGAGGAACATTTGTGTCCGTCTCCTCATTGATCTGCAACGAAGTTCTCAAATATACATTTGCGTGCTCCATTTCAATCTAGCCCAAAGTTTTAAAGATTCGAGAATAACTACACGCTACGTCGCTCGTCAAAAGTCCTGCAGCGAATATCTGGGACCCCTTTAGGATGCAGGTACAAAACAAAATCAAAATTAGCTCGTTCAAGATAGTGAGCTAGTCAAGGCTTGTTATTCCCGGGAAAGGAGAAAGGTGGATGGAAACAAGCGCCCTGCTCCTCGACTAAGAACGATGGACGCACTCTACCGGCCACAAATTACTAGTGGCACAGCAGTCATTAGAGTAACATATCTGTAATGTATAGGCGCGATGAATAGAATTTTTAAACGGTGACACTACTCTTAGAAGTCTGAATGGGTTTGGAAACATCAGCCAAGGTTCTTAGCAAGCGCCAACCGTAAACATAGATAAAGGCCTTTCAAATCTAATTTACGGACAATTGAGCGCAAATGGAGCTCTCCTACTTATAGCTGATTACATACAACCGTACAGTGTAGTATAGTTCTTGCCTATTCCATCAAGTTCTTTTTACAGACCCCAACTTGTACTTAGGACCAGCCACCATAGTTTATCTGCTTTGTCAATGACAGAATTATAGAGCTTTAACAAATTCTGCCTTAGCTTCAAAGTTACTGTGCAAAGCATACGATGACCGATAACTATAAACTGTTGTATTTGTTAGCTTTTAAAGGTAGAGGTTAAGTTTTCAGGTAACGGTGTCCTTGATTATAATATTACATGATGTTATGGAACTCTAGGCGTATTAGTATTGGACGTAATTTTAGTCACACACGCATCCTGCATGTGTACCTTATCAAACATATGACTCTGTCCTTAATCAAACGATGAGATGCATAGGCGATCTATAAGCAGTATTTGCAGATTTGCCGTTCTAAATGATCCATTTATTCAGTGTTAAGTACTGAAATAAACACATACGTCAGTAGGTCATTTGATGCTCGATTACGTTTGAATTTGGCTTATTCATTTAGCCGAAGATTTTATTTTATTTATAAAATTACTTAATTTACAAAGTAAAATAACCTAGTAACTTCATTGACATTTCAGCGCGTATATAATTAAACCTGTTCATTATATATGAGTGCGTTTTTCTCTACCGTTTGGTCCGGGTGTTGTGGATGTCTGTCAGTATGTGTAAATCGGTTGTGGAAAATAAATAGCACCTACACTAATTCCTCTTTCTCTATTTGTCTCTTGTTCACTGTTTTGACATCATAATTACATCAGAATACGCCTTTCTCTCTCTATCTCTCCCATTGTGTGTTTTCCTTCGTTTTCGTCGTTTTATGACCTCCATTATGGGGTCCCATTTTTTTAGGCGAGGAAAGAGTTTCTTTTGTTAGTAATATGAGGCTAGCCGGGAAGCGGGACGACCTAAATGCATGAGATAGCTCGGTTTATCCTTGAGAGCTTTCTGTGTTCTTCCGCACTGCCCTCGATGGACAAATTGAAAGACGCTCTGGGAGTGACTCTCGCTGTCCTACCCTTTAATCGAATTACGCATAAGACCACCCTGACGTCCGCGCACACGAATTGACCTTCAGGAGGTCACTCGCTGTACCGTTAAGCAAACAGGATAGTCGAATTGGATCGACCGTAGAAGTTTATGGACCCGTAATAATTCAGTGTGTAACTGTCTCTTTCGCAATAAATGTAACTGAATGGACACATCGAGAGAAGGGAGACGCGTCATTGCCCCTGCAATACTGTTATAAAAAATGAGAAGCGAAAATACTGTAGAACACGTTCAAACAAATGATATGAATGACTCATAACTGTTTTTCTCTGGAGCTAATATTTGTGTGTGTGTATTAAAAGCTTTCTCAAATATTTCCTTGGTTGTGTTTGCTTTAGTGGAACCAGATTACGCGTTACTGCTTTATTGTTAATTTCTGAATACTATTCAATAGCTGGATCGATTCGGCCTATTGTTTAATCGGTACAATGACCCTTATCGATGTTATTATATAATATACGTACATAGCTAAAAGCACGCTTATACATCATCGAGCTATTTTTTGGATAATGCCTTTGTGGCCTAGAATCTGTTGATCTAATTTCTTACCTTTAATTCGGAGAAAACAGAGCTGGAGTCCGAACGTTACAAGCAAGCCATCCTGACGGCGAGATCAAATTCCCTCAAATCCGAGCTTTTAGCTTTTTACCGTACGACTTCTCTCGACACACGAGAAAGCTAGTTGTGGCATGAAAAGGCTAGTGACCTACAAAAGACGTTTTACGTTTTTACCATCTTTAGCGTCTGAGGGACGTGGGGCATGAAAAGCAACGAAATGAATGAAGAATAACAGACGCGGTGGCAAGAGACCTAGCCACTACTTAGTACGATCCAGAAGTAGAAGCTGGTTCTCTATTGGATTCCCGCCAAGTAGACGAACAGCCGGTGCCGAATCAGAACAACTGAAAAGAATGCTTCTAGTAAAGGGCAAGCAAGCCAGTCGAGCTGGAAGGCATAATGTACCGGTAAAGATTCCGAGGCAAAGATGCCGGAGCTGCGAGGTTTTCTTGGGAAATAGATGGACAGAAAAGCAAACCTGATTTGACTCTGCGGTCCTACTCTTCGTCTCAATGGCAGTTGCCATTCGATGTAAATGCATTGTCACTTCAGTGACTGTTGCTTCCCTTCAATCTATGTGTGATGTCCAGGACTTTGTACGCTTTATTATTGCCCCATGTGCCGTCTGCACATTGTATGCATGGTACGCTAACGTATGCACCGACTGAGAGGAGTTGCCAAGAATGGCCGGTGCGCTGCTGCATGTCAAGCTAGCCTCTTTCCGACAGAAGCAGTGGCGGTTTTCGGAGAAAAGATGACACAGCGACATGATCCCAGAAAATCTATGGAGTATGCACTCGGCCAGGAAAGCGACAAAGAAACAGGCGAGTAGTAAAATACTCCGAATAAGTGACCAAATCTCGTATATGGCCCATGCAGGCGTTAGGCAGATGGCGCAGTGGTTCGCAAGTGCATATCTAAGATATCAGATCTAAAAAAAACGCTTAGTTCCTAGCCCGTTTGGGTCGCTGGTTCACTGGGTTGCTTTGGTTCTTAAGCCTCCTGACATACAGGCTATGTGTGGATGCGCGGGTATTTGTGCGCATTAATCTTTCGACGATCCCACACGGTTTCACCTTTACGTAAGCTGAATTCCACATATTCAAGCGTTGCCTTCATGGCACGTGCGCGATCTGTTCCGTTTTGCTCTCTAGTCTATATCGTACGGCTTCACTAGCTGCTGGCTTGAAAGGCTCCCGGGGCCTAGTTCAATGATACGAGCGCAAAACAAAGATAGAAAGGAGTAAGAGCTACTATGCATGATCTAGCAAATCCTATTGAATCTTACTGACATCGAAAAATGACTTTGCCGACAACGCTGGGGGCTAGAGCTCTGGCAGGTTGCACTCAACGGTATATTGAATACGTTTCGCACAGTTTTTGCGTACAGCATTTCACATGCATTGCCCGCAATTACTTCTTCTTCTTCGTCTTCCTTTCCTCAATTCAGCGACTCTGCAATCTCATTAAGCGCCAATTGTTTCCACTTGTCAGGATTCTTTCGTTTTGATGTTGTAACTACGCCCTGACGACTAACGCTTTTCTCTCTTTCAATCATGCTATGAACCGAACGCCTCGAGGTCTTCTATCCCCATCATTCCTTTCACTGAAGTACTTCGACGACGTTTCCCATGCATTCTCATTTCTGATGTCACTAGAACGGACTGCCTGCCTGTCAGGGTTCTAAAGTTGTGTCATAGCGTGTGCGGTGCTATTTGGGCCTATCTTCGCGTCTTTTGAGCATACTTGTTTTCGCCACACGAAGCTTTCAATACCATTGAAGTTTTCATTTCAAAGAAATAATCAACATTTATATATGTATGTATACATATATATATATATATATTGTTACTTTCATTTTGTTGGATGAGATTATACAGTCAGTCTACACAACCTTGTTGGGTCAGTCTGGCTCGTCGATGAGATTGGCCGTTGCATGTATGAGTGATTAAATCAATCAGCTAAGAGCAAGATAAAACTATAGATCACTGAGGCGCAGCGAACGGCGACGTTGAGAAGGCTCGCGTGCACTAGCGTTACAGATGGCCGGTATCCCCCGGCCGCACATAGCAAACCTTTCAGAGGTCGAGCTTGCACCTTTGCCATACGAAAATGGCACATCAATATTATTTGTGACCATTTAGTGTGCTAGCGATAATTATTACAGAGTAATATTAATGCAATCTGAATGAATATTTACCGTTGGTGCGAGCGTAAAACTCGAAACATTGGATTAGTATTTACGGGACGAACATCCTGTACCGTACATAATGTCTGCTGCTGTATATTGTGCGTTAAATCCGTGACGGTGTTTATCTGCGTACAAGGTAGGAACATGGCGGACGTGTGTGTCACACCGCGCTTTATCCCGGCCTTCAAAAGTCATGCACTTTTGCTCTCCTTTTCGTTATCTGTTAAGAACAAGACGACGCGGATTACATTGTCTGCGTCCTTATTTAGATCCTTTTAGTATCCGCTATTGTCGGTAACCGGACCCTGGCAAAGAAGGGGGTAGACCGTATAGAACAAGTTGTTCAATAGGGAATAGAGCCAAGTGTATTAATAAAATTAAATCGTGTCGACCTATACTTGGATGAGCGCAGAGAACGAAAGGTTTAGGAGATTTAGAAAAAGACCCTAACATGTGATCTAGCTAGGCACAGTGAGTGAGAGGGATTTAATCAGAGGTTGTTTGCTTTATTAAATTACGCCTTTCACGACGACCATGAGACTTCGCCAAATCCAAGGAATCAGCCAACCTCACGAGTGCGAATCAGGCAGGCGGGCCGCCACGCACCGACTCGTCCAAGGAGCTAAGACACGAAGACCGGCGAAAGAAGGAACGTTTCTCTGCTGCTCTGATCAAGAAGTTGCCAGAATCAATTTCTCCCTTCTTACATTGTTTTCCGCTGTCACTCGGTCGTACGTCTACTTGTTGTTGTCCTGCCTCGTTGACGCTCCTCTCTTAGCTGAGCATACAACATGCAAGCGCGCTAATCGCAAATGTTAACTGGGCCGCCTTAGGGGACATCGGTACTACCCTGTGCTTAGGTGTAATGCTGAGCTGCTACTAATTCTGACTACTACTGACGCACACACACATTCAGGTATCCTTAGCTCAGGGAGGAGTGAAGCAAACAAACGAAAAGTTTATGGATGGATCCTTTGGGTCAGCGAACGTATGTGAGTACACATGACAGAAAAGCGTTGAACACGAATCGTTGCTATTTCCTAGCTTCGTTTGCTAATTCAATTTTAATTGCCCAGAACGATAAGAAACCGGGGGAAAGGTACAGGGGGTAACCGACTGAGTGCAAGAACAGTTCGCATAAGGCACATGTGATGTGTAGTAACCGTATATGCCCGAGCAAAATAGCCAGTCCGAAAGAGTGGCCAAAGGACTTATCAATTAAACGAGAGAAACGGTCAGTCAGACAGGTAAACAATCCCGATTGTACTCATACCATGTCGCAATCATGGGAGGAATACGGGAGACGGGGCGGAGCGCAGACGGGTCAGTAAACTGATGGTCCGGTTGAACATTAAGGGCTATGAAGACTCACCAAAAGTATCGGACAGAAAGGTAACTGTAGATGACAATTGGAATGGTAGAAAGTTACTCATAAAAACTTGCAGAAGTCCAACATTGTTAAATATGACTATTATGTGAGGGGGGGGAAAAGATTTTCTCGCTTTTGGGTTAAGGACGCATTTAGGTGAATCTTACGCTGAACCGTTCATCATTTGTCTGATCTTATTTTTCTTGTTTAATTAATCAATGTATTTATTTGTCCCTGTTCTATGTTATATCATTAAAATATATCGACTTTGTTGAATTCGAACATTGGTATCCCTTGTTAGGATTTAGAGGTCGCACATCATGTATCATCATCAATATGTTAAAATATTAACCGGGATTAAATAAAGATGGCAACATAGATCACTGAAATTCACTCTTATTTTAACAGTTTAATTTTAGGAAGCAAGTATACAGTAACTTGACAGCTACTCTATTATTTGCTGCGTCCAGACGTTTTAAGCTGGACTATCAGATAATGTGGCGTTGCTTGGGTGAGCTGCAGAGACCATTTTAGAATTGCAAAGAAACTTTTCGAGCAAGACTGCAAACGACGTTTATGCCCTGGGCTTAAGGAGGTTATTATTTTTCCAATACCTTGTGTTATTGAATCTGTACTGACCATTCGTATCTGTATTGGTCAACTTAGAACTTTTTGCCGAATTCTTAGTACATCTATGTCTGCCAATCTATGTGGTTCCGATTCTTATCAGAATTGTAGCACTATACATTGGCCAATAGATGTGTATCTGAAATCCCTTCATCGCTTTTAGCTACACAGTAGAATCTTAATGGAAAAGCCGTCATTGTAAAGGTCGTTCGGGACGGAAAGATTTAGCGAGCTCTGAAGACGAGTGCTTTCTTCTCTCACGTTGGTCGTTGGAAGAAGTGCTTTCCTCAGGCTGAACCATTTTGGCGACGCGGCTTGACTCTTAACGACAAGCCTCTGTATTAATAGCAATAGTAGAATAAGGGGTTACCACTCGAAAAAGAGGCCTTCACGAAAGAAGAGCGTAGGCCGACCTGACTGTCCGGGAGTTTCGGCCATCGCAAAAACGAGCTTCACAGTCGCGTTTAGTTCGTAGGGCCGCCGTTGGGGTAACCGGCCCTTACACCACCGGTGTCCCGCCGGTCGACCCTCGAGCCATTGACTTTTGATCGAATAACCTCTCAACTATGCTGAAAATTTAAAACTGCTATGAAGTGTACAGATCCTCATAGTGGCAGGAGTTTTCCACTCCTCAGAGGCAGAGAAGTCGCCCTTCTACTCTTCCATGCCCTGTACCGATGATCCCGTCTCGTACACTTATTAGGGATGAAGGCGGCGACGAACCGACTTCGACTTGCGGTACGTACCTATCCAGGTACAGGAAGCTAGCAGTGACATAGCACTCGCTGTGTCTGTTCGTGTCTATGTGGGGAAAAGTGGGGGCACATGGGTGTATGTAGACAAGATCTAGCTGCCTATATGAGATGGCTTTCTGACTAGTGGGTGACGGGGAAAGGTGGCTGAGATAGTTAAGTTTGGGCACCGATTTCTTTGATCTTGATACCTATCCTGTGCCCCCGGCTCTGTACTCTTCGTCTCCCCGCACTTCTCTCCTCCCTTGTAGCTATCCTTGGATGTTGATTTGTATTTCTCTTTCGTTGATGATAGCTCGCAGCGGTGAGGCTTCCGTGCAAAGCTTTCATAGCTTCATCAAAAATCGACCCTAGCTTCCGCAAGCGCCCTCATCTCTCGGGTGTGCCGCCGCAAGCTCGTGGTCATCGTCAACCACACGTTCAGAGTTTTAATACGCTTTAATTGATCGGACACAGAGGACAGGGAAAGCATGATTGAGTAGCCTATCGTGTTGCTGCTACATTTTGATGCAACGCACGCTCCGGGCAGATAGGGCTTTGGCCTATCAGTAAGAAGGAGCCTTAAGCTCCAGCGAGCAGCAATATTGACTCAGCAATGTTCGACAGGCAAATGATTTACACAATGATCGTCATTTTTTTTTATGACCCCATTCACAATCCACGTACCGCGGGGGTTGTCAAGGTCTCTGGCACAGGATATAAACACTAAATGGAGTAGCTTGCTATTATGGGTAATTGCAAATGGTACGCGACATGGGGTTCAGCCTTGAGTAAAAATATTTCCAAATGAAATAATCGAAAACAATGATGAGCGCATGTAAGCGTTATATTTCAATGTTAAGCTGTAGGTTTTCACGATCAGTTTTTTTTTTTAGATATTACTTTGGTTTCGAAAACAAGCACAGCATGTCATACCAATAGTACTCACTATGTCCTGTTCCTGTAAGTAAGGACATTCTTTGTCTCTGTTATAAAATGCAAGCAGACTTTGAAGCCACAAAAATCAAAACCACGAAAAAAGTGGGAAAAATATGACAGATAAAAGGCCATCGTGGTGCTGCGATGACTGCGGATCGCTGTGTTGCTGACCATACTGTACTTCACAGACGACCTTCGGGTCATAACCGTCTGTCCTGTCACCCATCCTGCCCAAATTTGCCGCTCTAGCTAAATAAGAATGGCCGTTTGCAAGAATCGCCATCCTTCAATACCTATTACCTTGGGAATTCCCGGACTATATATACAAAAGGAAAGAAACGGGGACGGACAGGGGGGAGAGAGAGCGTTGTAGGAAGCGCTTACAAAAATTTAATATTGTGGAACCATACTTGTGAGTGACAGAAAGCATAAAGGATAATTATTACCATAACTAACAAACTTCATGTGGGACAAAGCTTTGTCCTGTACTTTCACATTAGTTTCATAAAGATATTACGTTCGTAAGCACCTTTGCAATACAGAGCTCCGTCTAAAAACGGATTACGATAACTAGAACGGCACACAACTCCAGACAGGTAGTCGGATCGAGGTTGACGTTTACTGTAGTTTGTGCAGATTTGAGTTGAGTAGAGCACGAGTGAGGTGGCAGCAAGAGAATTATTGATTTCTACATTATTCTCAGTATTCTCGTATGTGCATTAATGCAGAATACAAAATCCGAAAGAAACCGAGTTGGTTTTCGATTCTACTCTTCTGGGACTTGGAGCAAGGGGATAGGCTACACCTAAAATACAGTCGTAATAGCTTGAAAAAATAGTATCTTGCACACTTTATATGGCTAGTTTTTTTCGTTCAGCATTTTTCGCAGCAAGTAGGCAAGGGGTATAATGGAACGTTTTGTAAAGAAAATATAATTTTGTGTTTGTTAAATTTTACATTTGACTGGGTAGGGCCACGGAAAAGCTGAAGCTACCACTTCCTATATCTATCGTTTAGTCTACCCATTTATTAATTATTGCTTGAGGTTTAATAGAATAGGCATACTTTATAAGCTAAAAATTAGGCGGGGGCATATGTACTATAGACAATGTAGACTATGTACATAGAGGACCATTCGAAGACCTCATGACAGCTTGGTATCTAGAGCTCTCTCGTTACTGGCCCTAAATAACCTAATCGTGATACCCAGTGAATTATTAATACGTACTTTACTTTGATTTTGCAGGTGAGTCATCATTCGATGTTATAGAGGTCAATCGCTCGACATAAATGAGGTTAGCGCTTATACCGTATTGTAATAGCAAATTAAATCTAAGCTTCAGGATAATTTTATCTGAATATATATTCCATTCGGACGAAACTCTTACTGCTTCAGACGGCAACGTACTGAAGTTAGCGCTCTCGCTAAATGGACATTTTCAGACGCACTACAAGCAAATCAAGATGATTGATTGATTGATTGATTAAATGGTGCATGCTCACGACCTTTATGGTAGACGTACTCTAGTAGTGACCTTGAATGATAGATATCAGTCATAGGTACTTTGCCTATAATTCGTAATTACTGATATTATCGAAGCCACTTCAATACACTGGACAATATTGTCTGTTACAGTAGAAGATTCTACCGTTCACTTGAGGGTTGCCAAGAAATAACCACTAGCCACACGCAGCTACTGCTCATGCTGCTGTTGACGTCGCCGTTTCATTGACAACATTATGACATCGTCGCTTTCAATTTTTCCGCTAATGTTCAACGAAGCAATGCCGCTCCTTAGAACGCACTTCATTTGCATGCTCGCTATTCCGTGCTATTCGTGTATGTTACGCGCACGGTGTGGATACATACACGTTTAAGCTGATTCTTTTAGGCTTTAGGAAAACGCAGCCGCACTATGCAACGCGTGTTGGTTCTAATGCAGATTTGAGTCGTCATTAATTAATAGAACGAGAGAAGCGAACGTGGATGCAGCAGGCGAGAAAAAGTAAGGGGGATGATGCCCGACACGCTAGTAGAAGTACGAGATTTCCCATAACAACGAGAATAGGAAACTGCTACTGCTGCTATAACGACTGGTGTACCGCTTCAATCTAGAAGCCGATTGCAATGTTTGGAAGAAGCTTCGTTGCGGTCGTCAGCCGTTACAGTAAAGCACGGTTAGTTACGCTGGACGTGGGCGCGGCTGAATCGCTTATCTACTGGGGGTCGAGGAGCGTCCAGCTGACGTTTATAAAGTCCATGTACAGGGTACTGTTAGCAATAAGTTGTTGGCAGTGCATTTGGGCCGCACGGAGGCAATGTGCTGTATAAATTATTCTATCGCACGGTCTTCCTGTCCCTGCTTCTGGGCCTCCCCTATCTCGTCGTTCTTCTCATGGGAGCGCGTGCATTCTGACGAAGAGCATTGGCTCTTTAGCCGTTCTCGCTGCGTCGTCAACTGTTGGTCTACTATGGACCAGTTTGTCTGTCAGTTGGGCTCTATGCACACACGAAATCCCAATTACGAAGGCTCATGCCTTCTTTCCACATATGCGTATACACACCTCGATAAGCGCCATACTTCATCCTACCCAACTGAAATCGCTTGAGCTGACTATCAATAGTTTAGTCGTCATAAATAGAAACGTTACCTAACGTTTGGAAACATTCATGTTTTAAAAAGCGGTTTAGCGACCAAGCCAGCTCTTCCCATTCAAAATGTTTATATTGTGCTGATTTACATGCCTCTTTTGCACCCTTAACGATATTTCTAGTTGCACCAGCTCACCGCGAAGCCGATAAACAACTACCTAACGATTTTAAAGATGCTATAGTGCTTAACCTAATTTTGTAATATTCTTATCATATTTTAAAGCTTATCATAGTTTAACGTCACAACTATATAGTTCCATTTGTGTCTGTAAGGAGGCTAGCTAATTGTTTGTGGTCACATGGAATAACATGGCGATGTTTACAAAAATAGGGTACAGCACAGCTGAACGTATATAGTTGGGTAACGAAGGAAAATGTAATTTTTACACGCGCTCCACTCTAGAACTCCCCGTTCGCGTCCTACGGTTGGCTCAACATCTTGTCATCCTGATCTTGGCACTTCATTACGCTCACATTAGTCGCAGTTGCTCTTGTTGTTGTTGTTGTTGTTGCTGTTGCTGTTGCTGATTCCGACTGACGATGTTGTTGTTCCCCTCTAGATCACTTCCGTCGTCCTCACTCCTCTCAGTGTTCCGCTCCCCCCGTTCGCGTTCTGCTTCCTATTATCCTCGAGTACCCGCGTCGAGAGCCAGCCGCGTCGCAGCAGCACCATCGCGGCGGACAAATATATCTGGGCGGCTCTCGTCCACTGTTCGCCATTGACCGCAGACAAGGGTCGTCTTAGCGAAAACGTGAAGGAGAAACGAATGCGACAGAGCTCGCTTATGCTCTCTGTGTGCCATCCAGACCCAAGAATAAACAAGGACGGGTGGGGGAAAGGGGAGGGGGGTGATCGGACGAGAAAAATGACAAAGAAAAATTGGGACAAAACCTTTTTGCCGATTTTTCCTCGTCTTTTTATCCGCTATCAGTGTAATTGTTGGGCCATTCGTGTTCCTTCATTCTCATTCATAGTCAACGGGAACAACGTTCACCAATCTTCAGACATTGTCGCTGGCTTCTTTTCCATAACTCTCATAATGTCCAAGCCCCTCGTACTCCCTTTTTTTCTCTAGCAATGAATGGAAGCACCGGTGAGTCGGACCTCTCAACGGAATCGAAACGCAGATACCATCTACTAACGGTTCGACCGACCTCTGGATCGATTCTCCCGCTAAGCTCAGCCACCTTTGATTCTTTTCCTGCTTCTTAGTTTTACCCAGAATAGCCGTCCGGTACAGCGGAGACTGTTGCCACTCTGTGCTGCTACGTATGCGATGACGGCGTTGTTGCCCATTTTGTATACCCCACTGCAAAACTGCTGCGAAGTGGACAGACTTAGTCTTTCACAGGGAACCGCTCACACAGAGAGCCCTTGCCATGGACGTCTGCGGGCTCATGCTCCTCGCATAGCCGTTGACTGATAGCAGTTGTTTTCGCTGTCCTGAAAGGAAGCCAGGTCAATCAGCTCATAAACAATGTGGGCTTTTGTGGCCAACCTTTTATTGTTAATTGCTTGACCATGTTATAAACCATGCGCATCCCTGTATTTAGTGGTTATCCCAGAAGGACATTTGAAAAATGGTTATAATTACCGAGTTAATTACTGGCAGGAGTGAATAACGTTTGGCCAGATGAGAATATACATGGGTTGATTGTTCAATTTCTGACTCGAAATGGTATGTGCGTCCAGAAATATGGTCGGCTCGTGGACATGACTAATTCGTATTAGGACCGTGGCAAATGCCAAATTTTTCACCATTAGATCACCATCTTAGATACACATAATACTGATGGCTTCCTATTTATACATCATAATGCTTCGAATTACCCTCCGTGAGTAAATCAATTGCAGTCGATTACATCTCTAAATTGTTGGCCCATAAATATAAAGTCAGCCATTCAAAGGTGAAACTCGCAAACATTGTTCCTGTACATGCTGTCTATTATCATAAATTGGCAAATTAAGCTTAAACGTTTTTAAAATGTTCATTTATCTTAAAAGTCCTGTCGGTTAGTATTCTAGCACAAATATAAACTCAAATGGAAATAGCACATTAGCGTTTTGCGGCCAGTTTACGTTCATAATTATATCATATTTACCTCGTAATCGCCCAGTAGATACTTATTACTATATTGATAGAGGGTATGGCTTATCTAAAGATATAGGGAATATTTTCTGAACGAACGTTCCTCTCTTTTTAGATAAACCTAGCATACTTATAAGACCTACACACATACATATCATATAGACATAGTGGCCGGTTTCATTAAACGATTTGGTGATAAACAACCTGAAGACGTATACGGTTTATATTGAAATTCGAGTGCAAGCTTACTAAGGAAAATACTGCGAGAAAGGAACAAGCGTTTAGGCCAGATGTTTTACTAATTTCAGTATGGAAGAGACGCAAACACTTGTATGTATATAGAGGCAACTTTCAAACGCCAACTAGCAAAGATAATCTTGACCTGGGAGCAAACGAAGGACATGGACATCGATTCCTCTCTTCGTTCTGCTTTTTATCTCATGTTGTGCTGCACTATTCGTCGTTCGTGCGACTGTTGTTGTTGTTGTTCCATCGATTGTCGTCTACCAGGCGAGCCTGGAGCCATTCATACTGTCGCGGGCCCTATTGCTCGAGTCAATTCTGCATGATATTCCCTTCAATAGCGGCACCAAGTGCTTTTAAGATCGCTAGCGGACAGTTGGATGAGCAGGACCACTGCTGCTGGCGAATCCGCTACCATGAGCCTCTAGTTATTGCCCGGCCGTAAATATCCATCGGCAAGGAATGGGGACGGAGTAAATAGGGACGCCAAAGGTGAGAGTTAGTGTGTGTTACACGAAGGGGAAGAAATGAGCTGGGACGACGAGTGGGAACAGGATAGGAGTAAGTAGCAGTGGCGTCCAATGAATTGCAGCATCTAACGCAGGCTTTCTGCAACCACCCCATGCATACATATATGGATGCAAAATCATATCCAATGATTTCCCTAGGAGAAAGGAATCTTTTGGTAAGTGGTGGGGGCTGCATAGGTTTGTTGAGCATAGGTAGAAACTGAAATTGGGATGATTATTTGAAGCAGCAGAGCCTTATTCAGTAATGTTCACTATTTATTAGGTATGGTCGTGATATCGACAACGTATCGCCAGTTCATCATCACGTAGCTATCTTCGCACTCAATGTTTCTTACGCTCTTTTGATTAGGTCGCAAGCATTCGCAGGCCTGCCTCTAGCGATCCTACAGTCGGATCGGGCGTTCTGTCTTCCTTCTATTGTGTGGCGTGCTTCATGCGCTGCTATTGCTTCAGAGCAAAGCGGAGGTTCCGCTATGGCGTTTCTTTGTTTTTGGTTCCGCTTTTTTTCAGTACGTATAATTTTTCTCCATTTCTCATTGCTCTCACTCGTAGACCCATGCTCCTAGCCTATTTTTTGTGGTCTTCTCGTTCTTGTTTTCATCTCCGATCTCGTCTCTCCGTTTGCTACAACTTGTCACAACAACACGTGCGCACGAAAAGCGATGGTCTGTCTGCCTTGCTTTCTGCTGGCATTTCTGCTGAATAACGGAGAAAAACAGAAGCGTTAGCTAGCTTTCGCGTCGTATTGTCTTGGCACAACGACGGGTTTTTCCGCTACTACTACACCGACATCGCTATTGCCCCCGCAACTCAAAGGGTGTTCGTCAGGAGGTTGAAGCCCCCGCTATAGCGGCGGAAAAACGTTCGTGTCGCTGTCGCCGACATCGCATTGGATGGTAACGATGGAGGCTAAGACATAGTCACCGCGCCTCGTACGCGTGTTACAGTCTTTACAAAGCAAGGAAAGTGGCTCGTTTCGTCTGCTTGGAGGAATCAAGGGCTCTTGGATGTTTAGGTGCGGAAGACGGGTGTGATGGGAAAAGAACTGCCAGGAGAGGAGACCTGATGATATCGGCGGCTGGTTTGCAAAGCGGGTTTGGAAGGCAGTGTTAAACAGCAAGAAGACTGGCTAGGGGGTGACGATGACTGGGATCGTAGTGCACCGGGCAATTCAAAACTCCTCACGCACGGCGAAGATCATGCTGGGCGAGCTCAAGTAAAGAAGGACGAGATCGACGACGAGAACGACGACGTCGACTGCGGCGGAAGAACAGCCGAAAAGCCGATAGCGCCGACGAAGACGAAGCAAATCTTGCTGCAGTGAGATTCCCGATTGGGTTAGTATTCATGAGGAAGCGTGGAGAACGGACGGAACGACGGATAGTCGTGGTTGTTTCCGCATGCATCCCCGCGATAGAAGCCGCAGATACCCGCATAGTCGTACATTCATACATAGACAGACAGGGAGATCTAACGACGATCAAAGGTCATGAGGGCCTCAGGAATCATTTATAAGGTCTCTTTCTTTTTCCTCGGGACGTTCTCTAATGCATGGCTCAGTCAATGGTGCTATCCTAGTTGGTCGATCCATTCGGCATAGAAGCTTTATAGAAAATTTATAATAATTTTGGTTAGGGTTACAAAGATATTAGAAATGTAGTATATAGATGTAAGCACCTGTTCGTAAATGACGAGAAGCGTGCTTGAAGACTCGCAAACAGTTTAATTCGATTTATGAAGAAGTCTACTTCAATCGCGCATAACTACCTCTTGAGAAATAGCAGCTATGCACGTCCCAAGGTTATTGGCAATTGCAGTCGTGCTTAGTGGCGCGCACGCCTGTCGCATCAAGTGCCTAGAATACATTGAACCGCAAAAGCACTTCTTTCATGTCTACTGGGCATAGTCCATTAACTTTTCTTAGTTTAGGCACACATCTAAGCACCAGTGCGTGAGAAAGTGCCGTCGTGCATGTTTGCGATTTTACACTAAAGTGGACAACAGAATCGTTATACAATACAGTGTAAGGAATGATGGTATTTCCTCACAGTACCGCTGGGAGCTTTGGGTGGGCAGTAAATTGTCGAGTCGTATAGGGTTCAAGATTTAAAGTATTCATTATTATTTTAGAGGGTCGTTAACGAGACAACTTCGGCTGGAGTCAAGCTGAGTTACACGATGGGAAATTACAGGAGAGAATTTCTAGTGAGCGGTGCAATGCGCGTCTTATTACCTCCAATTATTGCTATATGGGATCTGGGTTAAAGTTAGGCTAGGAAAGACATGCAATTTTCTCTGACTGCCGCAAATCTATTATACGCATCGTGGGCTAGAACACTTACACAACCCATTCGAGAAACCTATGTGAAGATTTGAAGTAAATTGAAAAATAATTTTAAGACCACTGGTAGGGTCTGGTGGTCTTCTTCATTTTATTGCAGACTACGCGTTTCAAAACATATTTCTACATATCACTTAATTAAACACCCAACTATTGAATTTCAAGACCGATGGTTTAGAGCGTTTTCTAGAAATGCTTAAATCAATTCAATTTCCGTAATATTCTTTGGACGGAAAATTGTAATTTGAATCAATTCTATATACAGGAGTGCGAAACAAAAGCATAACAGACAACGCCATTTTGAACGGCCGTATGGATCGTCCAGGTTGTCCCCATTCCGTAAGTATTCTGTGTAACTTTTAGGGATAAATTTAATACATCTGCTGAAATATTTGGCCGCTCAGTGAATCCAACTTTGAGTTAAACTGCTATCCTCAAGTTATTTGCTATCACCGTACCTCGCGATACTTGGACTATTCACCTACGGCTTACACTGATACCCAGCCAATATGAGAATTGCAGAAGTATAAATCATATAACCTTCTTTTCTACCTTGCCATAAATTCGTAATTTATGCCTGTTTTGAGGTCAGTTTGTTTCAGAGCTATGGTGCTTTTAGCAGTTGACAGCACCTAGCAATCGGCCGCTGCTATATTAGCTGTCATTCAAGTCGACTATATGATCTGAAGCTGGAAAAAGAATTAGGAAAGCTAGGTTATCCATATAATGCTTTGTCTGCAGGTCGCTTTACTTGCCATTGAGGTGGAATTTTCTTCCGGCATCTACAAGCAAATCGGACTGAGCTGAAACACATCGTGCCGTAGGATATCCTTGCATTAATATAGGGTTGATGGCGCCACCTGCTTGCATCTAGCCGTCGGCACTTAGCTAAATGGGGCCCTGCAAATACTGGACAGCCAGGAAAGGAGGAAGGCCCCTTCGTACGTCTATGCAGTAAGCCAGCGAACGAACCACGAAACACAATGCACATGCGGAAATACGGAGCTGTTTGAGCTCTGGGCTATTTGTTGCTTAGTATAAATCTGGAGGACTGCTGGTGGATACGTCAGAAATCTGTCTTTGAACGAAAACGATGCTCAGACGAAAGCGATGCTCAAGCGAAAGCGATGCACCCGTCGCAGCGTTCTTTTTTTTACATTCTACCGCGTAAAACACAACGCTCAATTGAGTCGGCACAGTTGTACGGGGAAGGAAATTTAGAAAGGGCGAAGGAAAATGTTGACGAGGAAGTTTTTTACTGCACTGACGCTGGAGCCGTTTTTCGTTGTAGTGAATTTGCCAGACATCATGTATCATAACTAGGGAGAATCATCAGCTCGGATTGAACAGATGCAATTTATCCAATAGCTATCAATGCGCACTAAGTGGTTTTGGCGATAGAAACCAGAGAAAATTATTACGTGAGTGGCAAAATTTATCGGGCCGCTCTTTAACCAAAGCATTTAGTTAGAACGTAATAATCAGCGGTCAAAGTAGGAAAAAATCGGACCGTTAAAGTTGAAGCGTATAGCAGTCAGAAATAACCACTATACATAAAAGTAGATACGAGAAAGTTAAGTTCACTACATAAAAGTTATTTTAACTTTTATTTAACACAACGACGCCATTTCATTGTGAGTGCTTAAAGAATTGTAAAAAATGTGCAACATTTAGCTAATACCTTCTGAGACACAGAAATGTGTATGCGTATGCCGGAGTAATGCACACACTGGCGAAATCACACAAAAATCTATTTTTGAAAACAGTAAATGACTTAGATATATACAACTGAGTCTTCGAGAAGCTTAAACCTTTGGGAAGGACATTAAAGTCATTAGCCTTGCAAACAAAGTAAACAGAGTTAAGTCACATAGGCCAGTTGTATCGTACCAGTAAATTTCTATTTCTTGTTCTGAAAAATTGGTATTTTTGATGGGAGTAAAATATATACAGGGTACAGAACCTCGTCTAGATCAAATTTTCGAGGGCTAGTTGTCATAACGGGCATGCATGCGTATGTTACTCCTGACACCAGACGAAAGCCAGTTCGTTCTATGGAAAAACTACAGGCTAGCAGAACAACAGTACGTCGTTTGCGAAATTTGAGCGAAAGGTCGGTTATTATCCAATTCGTATGAGCTGAAAGAACCCAACCAAAATTATACGCTTCTTGGGTCAACCCGAATCGACAGTGTACCGCGTCGTAAATATGTTAGTGATTAACGAAGGAACAGGAGCAGGTTTCAACACAGCAGAATGGAAAGTTCACGATAGACAGAGAGAAGTGCGAACTTCAAAGTAAATCACTGCCTATCACAAGCGCATTTATAGTTACTCCTCTGCTTCAATCAAGGTATTCGTGAAGGCATTCGACGTGTAAGCGCGCGATACTACGTATTATTTGCGAAGACCTCAGGTGCACGTCATGTATCATAAAACTCAGACAAGTACTATCTCAGTAAAACCAATAAATTTAACCAATGTTAATTGCTACTAAATTATCCTCAGATAAAAACAGCAGGAGATCGTTTTGAACACGGTTCTAACAAGTCTCAATATGACAATGTTGACTCGCGTACCGCATAGCTAAAAACTACGCATTTTGCATTATATACTCATTATTTTCTACCGGCACACCACCTCAACCGTTTGAAGGTGTCTGTGCTAAGTAAATATATTTTCTGATGGCTTAATACATGATTATTTAATTGTTTGCATGCAAATGTATGTATGTATGTATAAATATATATATATATATATATATATATATATATATATATAGACAGTGCTCAAGTGCCTTGTATACATAGCAAACATGTTTTCGTTTCGGTCGTTATCGCATCTCGAGAGAGTTTTGCACAATTGTAGTAGTAGCTGCAAGCTTTCCTCTTATATGGCGGCATTTGGTGCACAGAAGTCTTCCTTATGCCCAAGATTGCTCGAAGAAAATCGGCGGAGGAAGAAATCTTGACATGAGATTTTCGAAAGAGTGGTTGAAAGTGTTTTGTCTGGGTCATTAAACTCAACGAAGAAATACAGTTGGATTGCACCAGTTGTGGTGGAGTCGACAGCGACAATAGCAACGATCCTTCTGAGTCGACTTCGAGGAACAAGTAAGAAAGCCGTCCTGGGGTGGCGCCCGCTCACCAACAAACGAGAAAGACACGGCAGGCAAACTGTCGGCTTGGACGACGTTGGATGGTGGCAAGCATTTACGCAATGGGGAAGGGGGCACAGATAGAGAGTGAGGTGAGCGAATAAGAGTCGACGGAAGAGCAATGGAAAAATGCATGCGGAAAAAACATAGACTGCTGCAGTTACGGCTGCAGTCGACACTACCATACAGCACTGAAGCCTTGATAAAATGCCGCTCCATACCTCTGTGCTGGAGTTACTACTAACTACTTCAAGCACCATTCAAACTAGCGCGACTTGGCCTCCGTTCCAGTTCCCATGAATCATTGTCCATGCGCCATTCAGCCACCTTTTCAAACGGCAACTTTAGCAAGAGATACAGCCCGGCTATATATTTACTGTACGCTACTGGGCGTATCGCCGGTTTGTTAGTGTCTCAGTCAAACTCAGAACACCCGCTCCCGTAGTTTCAAATAATACATACATGTAGGTACAACGAGTTCTATAGCACTACATAGAGGCAAAAATGATTTGATCGACGAGTCGTAACAGCAGCAGTTGTTACGGTGTGATGGCGTGCCGTTTTCACCTTAGCCGTTTGCATAGCAAAGCCTAGTCCAAGCAACAGAGAGTACCCCGCGGACACATGAATGGTGCATGTAAAAGTACAAGTGTCGCCACTACGCTGTAAGCTTGTGAAGTAGGTAAGGCTGCGAAGCGTTTTAAGGGTTTTACACCTTGTCGGGTAGGAAGGCGGGTGCGGGGAGCTGAGGACAGAAGGGGCATACCGCGCGCTGGGGAGCGCCACGGCGTGTTTTAGCTTGTCTCACTTCGAGTACGTACTAGCCTGTGGTGCGTCGCTGTCGACGAAAAATACGAGTTTATAGGAAAGCAGGCTAAAGGAAAATGCTTAGATTCGGATGGGGACCAGGCTGCCCTGTTTGGTGAACTAAAGTGACCGGATGGGATTTTATGGAAGTGTAAGCCGAGGCTGGCGAAGGCGTCAAAAGCTTTTGGCCTGTGTGCTTGTCCGTAAGAGATAAATGGATATTTAAAAGAGTACAAAATGGAATCAGGGTTGACGGCCGTGCTACTTTAGGAATAAGAGCCTTTAGCCTGGCTGCTTCATGCCACTACTGCTTTTCGTAAACCCGATGCTGCCCTTACGCTGTTTGATGGGCTGCTGCAGACAGCCAGAAAGGCGGTACGAAACGAGAGGTCCTTTACGAAATGCTGCATTGGCGTATTTTACAAGCTAAAGGATTGTATTGGTTACCCAGCGATGCCGCTGTGTCCCACTGAGTCTCATTGTCCTTGTGGCGGTACGCCTGTTGAAACAACCCTGAGGAAGCACAAGAAAGGTTTATTTTTGCATTCTGAACAGTCAGTAATTTTGTAGCCTTGGACAATACTCTCATTCACCTAGATCCACATATACAGCCAGAACTTGCCCTTTGGAATAAGGGAGATATGAAACATTTTAACGTTAGTCGTAACGTGTCGTAAGTCAGGAAGAGTTGTGGCTCTTAAATTTGTAACTAGGTCCGGCTTGCAATGTTTTGACTGTGCCAAGCAAAAAGATGACAGGTCGTACAGTAAGTCCTAGTGCTTTACGAGTATAACAGAGAGTGCCTATCTGTTGCTTCTACCAATGGTGATCGAGAAAAAAAAATTCCTTTTCGCAGCTATGTTTTTTGGTTTGTCTTGCATTTAAAAAAAATGCACAAATAAGCCGCGATTTTGCTAAAATGGCTGACCCTCAGTACAATGGTAATTATAGTCATAATCATTATAGACAGTAAAATTCTTCAATCATTACTATTTTCGGCGTCATTGTTGATTGTATGCGGATATCGTTTACGTTTCGCAAAGCTGGGTTTGTTTTTTCTCAGTTACGTTAAGTTTCCAGGGTATTACAGTCGTCATTTTCGCGCGCGTCCTGTATCTCAGCCGCACAACAGTAATGTAGGGAAAAAAATATGTTATCTGTGGCTTAAATACACGTCTGCACATGACCAGTGGCATAAAGAAACAAATAAACGTGTATGATATTGTGATATACCAAGATACATATTTTTGTGGTTTTAAGCGTATTGGCCATTTAACGATGAATTCTTGAAATATTCACAAAGCAACGCTAGATAATAGTGCAACCAGGGGAAAGCAATAGACGGAGCAACGCAAAAACAATCCGCAGTTGTGAATCGAGTGGTCGCATTCACACGGCGGTTACGGGGGCAATTCAGAGGATCCAGGATTCCTGGAAATCGTTGAAAATTACCCCGGTAGTGTAAATGTAGGAGGAACTACAGGAACGGCAACGCGACGGAAGAAAAGCAGCAGTAAAATCGACGGTGACAATGAAGGTATCGTGGCCATGCCCCAATCTTGGAAGACAACGAGCAATGTGACAAGCGATTGCCGATCTTCTTTTTGGGTCGTCGTAGTCGTCCCGGCTACATTATCAAGGACGTTAGGAAACTACTACTAGCCTAGTGGGTCTAAATCCCAACATAGCTGGCCCGCAGGCAAGGGAGTCTCAGAAAGGAATCTGGGACAAATCTGAAGAGCAAACCGATCTGAGAAATTAATTTGGCCCGTCCTGCGCGTCGAGTCTAAGGCTGTCGCCGTTGACAACAGACTCTTTCTCTCTCCCTTCTCTGTGAGCATTTTACGTTAACAAGGCAATAGAGAATACTTGCGTGTCTTGAGCATTCATTTGTTTTATAGCATGTGCATCCCCAAGACTCTCTCCGCAAAGACACGCTCGCTCGATCGTATCGGATACAGATTGTTGCATAATAATCGTGCCGCATCGTCTGTTGCGGAATGGCAGTCGAACGCCGTTCCAGATCTGCGAAGGGACAGATATTATAATGATTCTTGTTACCGAAGATTTGCTTAATGTGTATACAGTTGACGAGACTTAGATCGGTCACAAAATGAACTTAAATTTTTAAATATTACAAGTACATCTTGAGTGCGAAATCATAGTTTGTCTTTTCCTTGTTTCAACATACTAACGCTTCGACACCTCCGGTACTCTGTGAGAGGTGAACAGAACCGTATACTGTGTACATCAAGAAACCACTGTAACCTGGGACAACTTCACTTCTAATATAGACATACTGCAAATGTCACCTTGCAACACTTCATTGCGTCCCCTAAATCTATTAACGAAGCAGCGAAGTAGTACGTTGTACAATTGTCGTTGTCTGTTGACGCATTTCGATAATACATTCAGTAAGGCAATGCAAAACCTTCGAGTTCTTTGCACAGATTGTTGCTTTTCGACTCGTGAGAAGAAGAAGAATGCGTGAGTGCATCGTAAAATCATTGGAACCGTGTTGAGGGCATGACGAAAAGGGTAAAAGGAATCGGGGGCCAGTATGGCGTATGGAGTTCTTGCCTGTCTTTTTCAGCTCCTTTCTGGCTTTACTAGCTAGTCAATCAAGGCGTCGAAAGCCTGCGAGCGGTTAGCTGAAAAGCAACAGCCTTAGTAGTAGAAGCAGCAGCTGTAGCAGCGCAAGTGCTACTGTACCATTGGCACGGTGTTCTAGTGGTGGCACACAGGCCTCACCTCACTAAGAAATCAATTGCACGTCCTAAAAAGGTATTTGCCGGAAAATCAACTACCTTCATCGCTCTGAGGTAACAAGACGATGTGAATAAATAACACTCTTTGCAACTAACGCTCCCCAAGCAGCTTGTGAGGCTCGCATCGCAACACAGCTGCTCCACCTGCTGCTGCTGCTACAGGCACATTGCACCAGCCTTGCCTGCCTTTTCCGCCTTGGAACTTCCCTCTTCCCCTTCCTGTCGTCTAAACGCCTGCCGTCATGGTCTGCACGCAACATGTACTTTATTTCTATGGTGTGCTAGTGCACAGCAAGCGGCAGGGAATGCGGTCGGGTATTGCGCTAGTCTTTAGCTGTTAGTACAACGCTGACGGTAACGGCGCCGGTAGACACTAAAGCATTGGCAAGCTTGGAAGTCGTTCGTGGTACGCCGTACGAGTATGCGCGTGTCCCTCTGATAGCAAGTCTGTATGCGCCCGTGCGCACCCGTCGTTGCAACTCGGCGTAGCTGCATGGCCTACAAGGGATCTTGGTGGTGCTTGTTAATAATCACTCAGCATTTTTTCAAAGACCTTCTCTTTCTTTTTTCGTCGGGCTTCTCTTTTCTCTTGTTGCTTTCGACTCCTATCTCCGCGTTACACCGCTCTAGACGCTCCTTCCATTCTGACCACGTTGAGTAAGCGGCCCCAGCGTAGCAATGGTACTAGCTGTAGTGGTTGCTGGTGCCCCTGTTGCTAATGTCGCTGCTGTCTGTTGTTGATGCTGCTGCTAAGATCACACCGTTCAGCTGTGATCCCCATTTTTCATGGACTTCTTTGCTTTGTCGCGGCGTCGCTTAGTGTAGCCTCGCTTCCGGTCTCAAACGCTAATTAGTTACATGTCTCCTTCAGGCGACCGCGTTACCCCTTCAGGTTTTCTATTCCCGTCTTCCATTTTGCCCCTTCCCACAGTATCCTATCACCGCTCCATGTGTAGCCGGCTCTCGGCAAGTCAGCTACGCGGTGACGGTGCATTTTTATGTAAGAGGCCAATTTTTCACTTCGAATGGCAAAGAACTTCCCAACGCGTGTCCGCGGTCGTAGGTAACTTATATGTATTGATATTTTGTTTGCGCATGTCACTCGAAGCAACAAAATAACTTGTATTTTTCTTGAACATCAATTAAAGCCACCGGAGAACATATTGGCCTACAAGTGCATGAAAACATATAGTGTCTATATTTGATGATATGTTTAATATATGTACTTATATGGTCAGGGATGCACGCATACACATATGTATAGCTGTTACAGTTTTGTCGGGTGCAAATTTCAACAAAACCCAACAAAACTGCCACTATTTTGATCGACGATAGTGTAACGTGTTACTTAAAATGAAAAAATCTATCATAAAACATGCGATAAACAAGAATCAATTTTTTAAGAGATTATACGTCAGGTTCTCAACGCGGATGGCATTCGCGATCGGTTCATCGTCTGGATAACGTGTATCAGCACTGAAACAAGTTTGACATTCCTCGCCTAATTGATAGCACTTTGCAAAATTGCATATTTTTGAAGGCAAATGCACGAACCGAAGAGGGAAATTCGAGCGAAAAGCTTCGCAGCTGGAGTAAACTTATTCGAGATGGGTTTTCTCTTCATATGTTCCTCAATTTGGCATCAGAAGCTCAATACGCTTCTACCCGAAGTAGCTCTTGATGCTTGATAAATGGTAAACGAAGAGACTGTCCTTCGGTGCTAAGTTGTCTATAACTGCATATTCGTTTCGTTTGGTGATCGACGTCCGTAGGCCAACAGCGCTATGAAACCGACAGTCATTGAAGACGTTGTGGGAATAATCTTGTAAGAACCATTTAATTAATATTATTTCAATAGTTATGCTGTTTACTGCATCGTCTATGTAAATCGTCTAAGGCCTTAGAAGTAAATGGCCTTTACGAACTCTGTGAAGTTTACTTCCATCGCCTGCAGCAGGCAACGTCACCGCGGGATTCTTGCTGTCTCATATGTGTTGCTAGCAGTGTACTTCAGATAGGATGCTCAGGGAAATGCACGTGTACAGTTAGCTATATGCAAAGTCTAGTCATGCATGTATTTACATGTCTGAACATACGTCTGTAAGTGGCTGTGTTTGTATATACGTAGTGGCTGAGTGCAAAAATATCTGTAGGTGGGAAGGGAAAAGGAGGGCACATTATATAGCCTATCCCGTACAATACAAAGTTGTTACACGGCGTAATGATGTTAACATACAAGGGTAACGTGCTTAATGTAGACAGAAATACTGAAATGCAGGAACGTCTCAGAAAAAGGCAACAGCATGCACGTGCGAACGTCGTCGCCGAGCTCTGTTCCCGTGTAGCGAGTCCTATCGAAAGTAGGGCACGAAGTCTTAGTGGAAGGAAGTTGCGTCTGCAAACTGGGTGACCGGAACACCGGCAGTGAGAACCGAATCAATAGGAAGGGATACAAACGGAGGGATGAAGGGCGGACCCAGCGGGAGCGCTTAAGGCGTAAAGTGTAGGACGAGTGAGGGTCTTGGGAGGTATCTAAACATGAGAGACTATTGGCTGGGCAAATAAATTTGCGTATGCTGGTTTCCTACTACTGCCTGCTCGCTTGTGCTATTGTTGGTTTCGGTAGTATTGCTGTTATATTGGCGTGGCGTGTCAGTTGTTGTCACTAGCAGCTCGAAGTGTGCAGGCGAGGAGGGGGCAGCGACAAATTCGTTGCCCGGTATCCTTTTCCTCTTTGCCAACTCTGTCGCATTCGCCGAACGCCCCCTGTAGCATCTACAACTTGCTACCAGCGTTTATGTGTGCACAGTAACACTTTGTATGTCTATGTAGATTTACAGCAAGCGAAAGCTTGTTACACAACGAGTTTATAGCCTTGTTATTGTCAATATGTTTGTAATATTATTAAGCAAAGTAGCTCGAAATTGATATAATCCAATTCGCGGGCTAACACTTTTCGAGAGTGAATAACCAGACAACCAGTTGGGCAATGCTCATATATATTTGTATTCTAAACATTTGAAACTATGTTATAAGACTAATGATTAACAAGTGTTTTTTTTTTTTTTTTTTTTTTGGAGACTAATAATCATCGCTGGATATCTTCCTATAGAGATGATTGGAGTCTACTCTTGGATAGTTCTGATCCGAGATCATAGGTGAACCCCGCTAAGGTCACAATAGATCTTTTAACGGCATTTTCTCATTGAAACTGTTTGCATAATGTGAACTCGGGTTGTTATAATTGGTTATGAGAGGACGCCACTCCTTCCAGATTCGAGGAGGCAGAAAAGTAAACGTTTCACCCCATTAAAAGTTTCCTTATACACCGTATGCTCTTATTGCCGAAATTCTATGATTTATATGTCTAGGAAATGTATTTTTTAAATCTACAGATTAACTAAATCTTGCTATAATTTAAAAACATTGTTTAGCTCTTATTACTTAAGGTAAACCATGCGCTGCATCTTTAGATACCTGCGAACTAAATGTTCGGTTGCTGACGACGTACTGCAAGTTAAAAAGCTGCTATGATATTCGCTGGTGGTCTCATTAAATCTGCCAATTCTATAAGCTGTCGATGCAGAGTGAAAGTCCAATTGCGTTGACATTGCTGGCTGAGTAACAAAATAGACTTTCCGATCTCTCGTAACCATACGGTCCTTGCGTCCGCTGTTCTGCACATCTACGTATCTTAGCTCGGGCACAGTGCGTTTATCTCCATCCGCAGCAGTTCTGGCAAAAGGCAACTAGCTCTAGGGCTGAATCTATCTTAGAGCGAAGCAGAAGGCCCGTATTGTCTCGGATTACCAGCAGCATTATGAAGGATGGGAGGGGTGGAAGGGCATCCCAGAGGGGTTATGTGTGTCAGGGGCTTCTGAGTCTTTTGTCTCTGTCCTGGGGTAATCCGTAATAACGAATATTATCGCGTAGCCCGAACCGCAAGCCTGACGCGGGAGATCGCAAGTTCACGGGTTGGCGCTGAATCCGCAGCACATAGCACACAGATAGACGCGGAAATACAAACGCGTACTGTCTAACAGAAGCGCCGTCATTCAGTCGTCGGTGAGCTAGGTGTTTCAACGGAAGCTTATTTCAGTTGGTTTGATAATACCAACCCTTACAACTACTAGGCATGTTAGGCAGTCGCCGCAGTTATCGTTCGAGAATGACAGACTTCACTGTCTCTCCTTTTTCGATACTCAGCACAGACAGACTCTATGACGAAGTATCGGCTATATCTTGCCGCCAGCAACCTGCTGTGTCTGTTTCTTTCACCAACCAACGTAGTGGAGACTACCCGTCTCATACAAAAATAGCTCTTGGTCGGGCGAGCCGTTAATGGGCAAATTGGTCGTGAGTGAGTGAGTGGCGGGATCTTTCCTTATGGTAACCATGATTGGGGCGGCTCTAGTGTTCATGTTTCCCGCTTAACTAGATTCCATAGGCTCATTTTGCTTCTAGGCCATATTAAAAATTTGCAGGACATACAAAGGAGCGAAATACGAATAGAGAAATACAAGTGTGCAACATGTATTCATATATATACTTGACTCTATGACAACTATTTCTTTTCCAATGTTTGCTTAATAGACAAATTATTTGTTTGTGCAAAGCTACTACGAAGTATTTTGAACTACTTTTAAACTAGCGACCAATAGCAAACGAAGCTTATTCAGTACATATATCAATTTGTCAACTACCTGGTACTCTGAGGTTGTTGAAGCTCGATTCTCGATTATTCGAAGGTGGGAGAGCTTGTGGAATCCATCAAACATATGTGATGACACCAGGCAAGGGGCTCGTCACTGAAGCAATCGTTTGTTATTAGTGCAATTATTTTTCGAATAATGATTGAATGGTTAAAGGCAACAGACGAGGTGACTTTACTTGGAGACATTCAGTGAAAGGATGAGTTGCCGTGATCGCGGATTTAGTGAAGCACAGCATGAGCAATGTCTTCCGTACCGATTTAAGGGGGACTATGAGAAGAGCATGTTATGAAATTGTAACCAATACATTGAAAATGAAAAAAAAAATTGGTTTTTCAGAACCAGAGTACGGAATAATTGGGATGGCCTGTGGTGCAACTGGAGATAATTTTTGCTACTGGTACATATAGGCAGAAAACCATTTATCAAATACACCTTCACCATAGACGTAACAGGAGTTAGTCTGTGCTGAACATTAAGTAAGGGCAAATAAAAGAACAGCGTCAAACTGGAAGGAAAGCTATTTCGGTAGCATTGCTGAGTAGATTCCTTTCTGAGTTTATGCTTACAATAGGTATCAGGGACATTTGCTATTACGAAGTAGTACTTAAAATATCTTTAGTTTCTTAAAAATCTCATTGATAACACGATAGCACATAGCATGGTTAATCGCCGGTAATTTTTGACCTCATCCCTATATTTCAACTAGGGGCTGAATCGGGGAAAACAGAATTTAAGCAACGGGTTCAGCTTCAGTATTCTCCAAATTTAGGTACGTGTGGTTCCTATTGCTTCTGTATTTTAAAGAGGGCCATAGGTACCTTAACGTGTCCTGCCGTCGGTTCTCTTAAACGAGTCACCGATAACTAGGTTAGGCATGATAATGTAAACCACAAGTATACAGTTCTTAAAAAGCTTCAAAAGCGCTGGCATCAATGCCGGTTATGAAAGAGAGTACGCTAAAATACCGTGGCTAAACTTTATACAGATGAAAAGTTAGTCGACTTTTTCGGGAACATAGTATGTAACTAGAGGATGTTCTAGTGTCTACAAGTTATAGATCGGACAATGCTAAAGCTTTTTAAATAAGAAGTTCACTTATTTTTTCAACTTTAGGACCAACAGCATGGTAATAACGTTTTTTACGGTAAAAATCCGAATACCTACGATAGACGGACGAATGGAAATCCCGAACCGCACCAAATTTCCATTGTCTTTCATAATGCGAAACAAGGAAGCTTTACGGTGCCTGCATCTGCAGGCAAATAGCGACTGCTTCAATTCTGAGCGATTTTCCTGGCGACTTTCCAAGTTGGTCATGTATGAAAGCGTTTGTATATAATTTGCATCCTTCTGCTACGAGTATGGTTCATATCTGTCTTTTTGCAGTTATCTAAAAGAAGATGAGCGTAAAGGTATGGGTTTGTTCTAGACCAGGCGTTCATCACATCATTTGTCGTCACATCCCACATGTTGGCTACCCCCGAAAGGTTTTGTGCCAAGTTATCTAGCATTTAGCAGTGAGGCCAATCACTGCGGGAAGACCCAAAACTCGCGGTGTGACAGCTCGTCACACAGTGGATCGAACAAACAAAGATATATTTGTATCTGGGTCCTTTGATTAGGGCCAGGTATATTTATTGTTGAGTGCCGGGTGAGGTTCTCTCTTCGCAAAGGCGGTAGAGGTGAAATGACCTTTGATGGAGCTCTCCCGATGATTCGACAGTCCGAGCCGGGTTGCCTGACGCTGGATGACACAGGCCATCAAGTAACTGTCTGTCGGTCGCGCACTTTATTCTACTGCGATGACCCAATCTTCATCCTGCTACTTTTTGAAGCTGTTGGTGCTTCTGCTTACAACCCATCATGTTTTTTATCTTACATTTATGAGCTGTAGGCAGTGTAATAGGTTTTTGCTTTTTATACCACTTTATTCTTGATTCATTATCAATCGTCTCGGCCAGCTCTAATGCCCGTGTCAGCCTCGACATCTGTAGCGCAACCTGGCTACAGCATTAGCACAGGTAGCCCCATAGTATGGCACTGCTAATCCAGTTATCTCTTGTGGCATTTTTTTACTACCCTTTCTCTTATCCTGTCCAGGCCCCTTTACGAGTCGATGTATTCGAATCTAAGATACGTGTCTGAAAACCGCACGTCAAGATATTAGGGGATACACAGGACGCAAGTTTTGAGACAATACCACCGGATATCTCGCTTATCCACGATATGTCTGCGTATGTGTTTGTGTTAGATGTATATGCTTATGTAAATCTACATATGTTCGCATACATACCGGCGAAGACTCATCTAAAACAGAAACAGGACTGAAGTGCAAAAGCTACGCTGACACTCGTGCACCAATAGATAATCTCTTTTTCGAGTGCTAGTAATGGCCAATGTACCTGTATAGAACCGTGGTTCTATTGTCTGGCCTATTTTAAGAGATATCTTTATACAATACATATGCTCTTTCCTTTACACCCCTTTGGTCCTCCCTTTTTAGCGTTTTATTCCGGTCCGCCTCCCGCTTCTATTTTCTCACTTCTTAGCTCGTTAGATCGGTTGAAACCGCATCCATGTCGCCAGTGTATCCACGGTCAGCGAACGGCAATCTCCACATCGCGAATAGGTCTCATCCCTTTCAGAGCAAAGGTTGGCTAAGAAGTGAATCCAAGAAAAGCGAAGATCTTCACCTGCAATGCGGTTTAATGATATAACCACGGCTGTACTGATCCTGCCTCTGTGGATGTGCGTGGAAAGGAGAGGAGAGTGAAAGCCTTATCGTCAGACGAAAATGAACGGAGGAAGAGATTTGCGATAGAATTGCGTGTAGTTGTGTAGCGAATGTCCAAGGATAAGCGGGGCCTTTAAGAAGGCCTGCGCGTAGCGACGCCCACCGCGTGGTAGTGGCAGCGGTGATCACGCTTTGGTAGTAGTCGTAGTCTACCGTGCGTATATGCGTGTGCGTACGTGCGTGCGTGTGCGCCTGCATGACTTCTCACAAAGTGGGTTGCGCGGGTTGTGGAACGAGAGTATGGTAATGGTAGCAGATGACACCGCCACAATTGTGTTAGTAGCATGTGGCTTCGGCATGATGGGGTAAGGCTGTAAGGGAATGGGGATTTTGATAACGTTTGTTGCCAGTCGTAGTTAGTGTTGAGATGAGTTGGCCCATCTCAGAGAAAGTAGCAAGTGGAGACTTTGGTTCAACTTCAGGTGCCAGTGACGATCGCTACTGGCTAGTGGCAGACTATCGTGAAGTTTGCAGTCTGAGGTGGTGACCACTAGGCACAGAAGTGGGCAGATAGAGGAAGCACAACGGAAGGGAACCAATGTTGGGCTTAAACGGGAGTCCTTGTGGGTTTGGTGGTAATGTGAGTACGCGAAGACGAAAAGGGCATCACTTGCTCTGTCTAGTTCACGCTCTCTAAGGTTAGCAAATCCACATCGCCTTCCATCTACCTCCGTTTTGGAAAGGCTTCTTGCTTTTTTAGACTTCTCGGCTGCAAAGATACGTAAAAGGACTGTATCAGGTTTTTGCGACAGTGCCAGGAAGCCAAGGGTTCGTATCATAACGATATATAAACGAGGTATCTATACGCTATTTAGGTATCAAAGAGTTGTTTAATTTCGCTTATATGGTGGTGATATGTGTATTTGAAGTGGGGCGAAACTCTTACAGGGGGTAACATGTCGGCTGATGGAGCATATTCGCCACTTTTTTTCTGCGTTGGGATAACCCTATTTTTATGATAAAACGCGAAATACATAACATGTAATATCAATGAAACATGTATTATATACAATTTCTGACTAAAACGTTCCTGAATTACTTCTCCATAATCATAGTAACATCTGTATAGCAATAGTAAACGATGTGATTTTACTTAATCTTCGTAATTTACTGGCATAGATAGATGGGCTTTCGGTTGTAAATACAGTTGAATTGCAACATTATGACACAAGAAATAACATTGCTAGTTCGGAGTACGGCTACTTCGGGACCTATGATTAACAGTTTAAAGTTTAGTAGTCGGTGTGAAACTTGTATCTCATAATAATTTTCTGAAAATAGCTCATAAAATGTTTCTAAGATTTCGATCGATATTTTTGAATCAGATATTGTTTTATTGTAAAGCAGAAGATGCATTTCTCGAATTGAGGTTACTTCAAACTAGAAGTGAATGTTTTTTGGCCAGCGGCGAAAGTGCAGATACCAAATGACCTCGATTGGGCACCCTCAGACCAACTCAGAGAGAACGTAGACTGTGAACTACTGTTGCACCAAAGAGCAACCACTGTCTTTTCCATTGCGTGTCCAGGGGGTTGACGACAGCAAGAAGAATTTCAATGACAAATGTTCGTCTAACAGCCTCGTGGTCGCGCCCCGTTTCGGCAGAACTTTCCAAACGAACGAAGCGAAGCCACTAGCTACACTTGGGGAGTCCAACAGATGATCAAAGCAGGCGGTAGTGGCGGCGTCCATCCAACGGAGGGTGGCAAGCGAGTGGAGAAAAGATCCTCAGAAAGACATTCTTCATTTAGAAATACTCTTAAGTGAGAGTGGAGCGCCTTTTCTCGTTTAGCTGCACTACTAAAAACAGCAGCACCCACTGCCGTTGTATTGCTGATGAAGGGAGTAAAGTGAAAATTGGAGAAGAGACTTCGCCCGTTCGCTGCCTAGACAGGTAACTTGGATAATCAGCCATTTCATCGTGTAAAAAGACCTAGACGCGAGCGTAGCGTAATATAATCTACGTATTCCAATCCGTGTGTTCGCAATCCAAATGATGGCAGCTAGTAGAATTTCAAGCGACACCTGATATTGCATGCATTCACGTTTCGCAACCAGACCTTTGCGCCATGACACAATGCTAGGTGGGCCAAGTGCTGGTCTTGCCAGCAGAGCTATACTAGCCGTTCGGCTGGCAATAACGTCTTTCCGAGATGTTCTCTCTACGTAGTTGAGACACGAGAAACACTGCTGAACTCATGTTGAATGTTGCTGCTTCATTCCAGTTTCCTCAACTCACACTGAATTATATCTGATAGCGAAATGCTGACATCTTTCTGATATATTCCATATCTCAACCCCATTTATTTTATATGCTGTATCCCTAGCGGCGTTTTTTAGTCCAAGTCCAAGCGACAAGGTCCATGTCGAATTTATCTGCAGTGAAAGAATAACAGTGTTTTGCCACCGTTTCCTGCCAGTTCTCAACTACACCTTCCCTGGGTTGTACCGAACGTGGCAGAACCGCTTTCGTATTCTCTGGGCGGACCTGGCGCTTTCATCTTTGGATTTCTGCCTGTTTCTCTGTTCGATCTTGTATTCCTTCGTGCTACCGCTCACTGTCCCTTATCGCGCTGTTTTCTACGCTTTGGTAAGAATGTACCAAAGGAACATACTTTCGTCAAAATTTTTTTTACCCTCCCCTGCCTTTCTCTTTTCTGACTACACATCTAAACGATTTTTTCTCGTTTGTCGCTTATAAGAGGCCCTTAACAACGGCAAAAGCATCATAAGCTTTCCTATACTTAGCTCTTACGGATTCAAGTCTGAGCTAGAAACTCGTCTTGCTGGACCGTTGAGCTGATCTCGTCAGTCGAGACCTGCATGATGGCAAGAAGCTACCGAAAGAGCATGCTGAGCTCGACTGTCTAATTAGAGGTATGGATGTTGGCGCTCATAATATCGTGTGTTGAGTTGAATACATCGATTTACTATGCTCCACAGCAATTCAGGGTCTTACGTTGCCGACTCTCGTCCCCTGTCCGTGCATAGGAGCCGCTAACTGCAATTAATATTCTTATATCCTTCTTTGTTGTGTTCCTCTACGGCTTGGCCTGATCGTCCCTCTCGTGTCTGCCTAATAACAGCGTTGAACATGCTGTTTCTCGCAAAGGCGTCTGTAGAGCAGAACAGTGGCCAGTGGGTAACTTGAATGCTGAGTTGGATGTGGGTGATGGACTGACATCACTACAACACTGCTATCAAAAGGTTATATATAGGATTGCAGAATAACGACTTAAAAGGGTCTCCTTCGCCTCACCTAGCAACGAAGCAAATAGAGCTAATAACAAGATAACTCAGCAAAAACAGCGCTGGACTCCAGTATGCTTAGATACATCTAGAGACGTCTGAGATCGTTAAACGTCATTGCTTAAGTTTTTCCACCTTTCAGGGAGCCATGAGAGGTTCATTAGCAGGTGACGGGAAATTTTGCTCATTTAAAAATCACTCATCAATTTGAGCTTTTATCTCAAAATTGCTGTTAGATAATATTAAGTTTTAATGTTGACACAATCTACTATTAGCTACTAAGAATCCAAAAGTGTAATCTCGTTGTGTGGACGTCTCTCGTATCAGGTTAGGTATAAGTAATAATCAATTCATTCGTGTGCTTATCTTATTTCCAGATAAGTTTTAATGCATTCTCCAGTACTGCTTGGATAAAAAGCACAAAGAAGAGTACTGTATGATTCCATCTTGTACAGAAGAAATATTCTCGTGTAGCAGATATTCACGTAAATGCTACAGTTTAGAAACTTCATAAAGCCACTGTATACCTTTGATCGAAAACTCTACATGAAGAATCAGTGTATTTCTCTCTCTCTCTCTCTCTCTCTCTCTCTCTCTCTCTCTCTCTCTCTCTCTCTCTCTCTCCCTCTCTCTCTCTCTCTATATATATATATATATATATATGTGTTGATGGTGTATTAGTATCTCAAAACCTGTTTATAAATCTCTAGCTAAAGCTGAATTGATCTTGATATATAGGGCATTTTTCATGAAATTGTCAGGAAGCCATTAGGTAATGGTGCAACGACTGGCACTTTTGAGCCCGTTTTTTACCTTTTCGGTCAAAACTATCGTCGGTTTTTTGAAAGTCGTACTTAGCTTTGATTTCGTCTGACAACAAGATCGTGCTCAAAATATAAGATGCATCGATAGCATTTTGCTGGTATTATACCTAGGCCTTTTTGACCTGTAAAAAGATAACTAGCTGTCCTTCAACCATTACGCTTTGGCGGGCTGCAAAAATATAACAGCCAAAGCCACCGCTTGTTACTACATGTGAAATAATTTCATCAATACCAGTTATATAATATCAACCGGGCAGTAATAACAGCCATAGTTCTTTTTGCACGGCATCTTAAAAATGCTTGCAAAAAAATGCCGATGGTTAGATTTTATTTCTATTATTGCCCGACGCATTGGCTAAATCCACACATAACTAAATAATTTGCAGCTCTTTCTTTCCTTCAAGCAATATTACACAAAAATCCGTCGCAGATCTGAGTTTCTGTTATGGAAAAGATATTTGAAAATGTTTTTTTTTCAAGGACATATTTTTAGTGTGCCAGTCTCAGCCTAAACCTACAGCCTGTTGCTTTACTTTTTGTTGGGCAGTTTGAGCTTATCGTTGAGACGACTCACTCGAAGTTTGTTTAAATATGGCTAATGCCTTGTTTATTAGTAACATTACATCCAGATCGAAAGCAAACTAAGTGAGCCTTATAGAGCTATCAGACGCCTATATAATCATATAGCTCAATACACAGACACACTCGAAACCATTACTCATGCGTATAAAGGTGAAGGTATCTCGTGCGGCACGACGGCTCTAACCCAGATGCGCACCCTCATCTTCTAAGCTAGGCTGAACTACGTGAGTGTCAGACTTTGAGGTCAGCGACGAGACTGTCAGTCCGCTTTGCCTAAACTGATATCGTGTACGGTAGTCGGTGCGCAGGATAGAAAGCGACATAGTTCACGGATCCGGACTCAACGACGCTGTCGAAAGCACAAACTAATAAAACAATCTTTATAGTTCAAACATGAAGCGGACTGTATGCGCGTAGAGATAATCTACGTAAGAATTAGAATATGAAGATAACATCAATTTAACATTAGCGTTTGTTCTACTTTTTTTATTAAATTTCTGCTGATGCGTTAAGGCCCATGAGGCAATCACCGAGTAGATCCTTTTTAATCCTCTGCTTTAGCTGGACACGTTTATTAGCATTTGCCTATGATATCCAACCCCCTTCGTACACGATAACTATGGACGGGAACTGCATTAACAACTAGTTACAGCAGTACTATAGCAATTTATTGACTTGGTATGTACATCTAGGTCAATGGTACATGTTCGTTCGTATATGTTTCTATATGTGTAGACATATGGACTCTTCGCTGCTTTCGTTCTTTTCATCCCAATAATAGCTTGGTTCGCAAGACGTTTGTTGTATCCAATTTGCGTGGTGTTATTTTCTTCTACTTATCTCTGATGATGCTCAGATTAGTAGAACAGCAACGACGGTAGAATGGGCACAGGGTTTGCTGGGTTACTACTGCTGCTCCTTGGGCTAGTGTCATAACAAAATGATGGGCGGCGAAAAGGAAAAGCACTTATGGTATTGGCCGTGCGACTGGGGAGAGGTCGAAGTTGTCTGGGAGTTGCTGGGGAGTCTGGAGGCTGCTTTTCTTGCAGAGCAGCAGTACAAGGATCAGTTGCCGCATCCTCTGCAGTAGCGCCATACTCCTTTCTGGTGTTTCTTCTTGTTGCGCCAGTGTCTCAGTGTAGCAGTGTTGATTTGCCTGCTGCACAAATATTAAATATAAAATACATAAGAAGTGCTGCTACCTCGGCTCTGTGTCACTCGCAAGGCGCAAACAGCCAAACAGTAACCTTATTGTTTCTATAGAGCAAACGGCAGTTGTGCAATATGCTCAGTACTTAATACTATTGCAGTTACCACAAGACTTCTCGTTGTGTGTGTTGTTTTTGGAAAGCCTGAACTGCTCAGATCTTGTTTTCATACAACCAGCTCTCTCCAACCGGATCTCAACAAAACCAGGGTGTTGTTCTTCTTAGTGGTCCCTTACAATGATGGTGATGATGACGATAATAATAATTATTGTTATTGTTGTTATTAAACGTCGTTGTTCTTACCATCATTGACTATAGTCGTAGGAAAACAGTAGGAGACGGAGAACGCAAAAGTGATGTATCGCGTGAAAACGAATGGGTGAGTTTGTTTGCTGTTTTGTCGTTCTACTTATGAGTCCCAAAGGAAAACCTGGTCCGAATATCAGTAGTCGCAGCGACATCAGCTGCAACTGAGCGGCCGTGTTTGTCCATGCTAAAAGGAATCCGTTGCCTTTCCTTACAAAGGACACCCTCTTGAATCAGATAAAGCAATGATGGCGTGCGTTTATCGCAGCACGCCAACTCGCAAATTCGACGCTCCCCTCAAACAACGAATATAGATCGTAAACGATTAGCTAATTCGCAGAGCAAGCCTCATGGGAGCCAGTTCCGTTGTATCACATTTCTCACCAGCAAGCCTTATCTAGCAGCGATTCGTACGGATCGTCAAGAGATGAGAGAATACGTCGGCATATGACTGCATAGCTCGCGAACATATTGGCGTGTTTATGTCGTGTTTGAAGATATGCTTAGACTCATAAGAGCATATGAGGGCTTCCCGACAATAACTGGAAATATGCCGCGTCAATACACTTAACAAGATAAATAATGTCAAAAAGAATCAGCAGCTACTTATATTTGGAATTTGCTCTTCTTCATTGTATTGTTTAGGGTTGTGCCATTACGATGGCATGACGGATATACCGGGCGGGCTTCTGTAAATCTTCTGTTGCCTTCCTAACGTTGGGTTTATAGCAAATTCATTTATGATCGCTCACGATAACGTTGTTACTAAGTTCTGTTGCCATACATTTACTTAATACATGTGTGTACACGTATGATGCTTAAAAAAATCGAAGACAAAAGTGTTTTGTCAATAGAAATCGAGGCCGTCCTCTATTCCTTGAAAGGTACCGCGAGATGGAAAATAATCGTATGGTGGATCCATGCAACAGCAGCAGCGGTAGCAGTAGGCAAGCTGCAAGTGATAAAAGCCCTTGGGCGTCTTCGGCTCAGTTGGTTCGCTCAGCTACGACTGGCTAGTGAGATCTGTACACAAGCAATCGAGGTCGTTGTCGGGAGTGAGGAGGCACAGAAGGGCAAGCGAAGAGTGGAAAGGAGAGGAACGCGAGGCACAAAGTGGAAGATAGGATAAGCATGGAAACCGACTGTGAGCTGCCCTGACGGGTACATAGAAAAGATAAGCTTTTTTTTTTCGGGGCTCCAGTAATGATAGGATTATCCCTAATTTTACGAAGGACTGAAGAAGGCCCTTTCCGGTGCTATTCGTCCACCACTCGCGCTCTCTTAGACAGAAACAACAGCAACAGCAAAGCCGCGGTTCAGCCGTCTCCTTTCAGTCTCCTTACAATCCTCGACATCGAACGGAGGCAAGACGAACACGGAAGAGATCGCAAGAAAGCGCAGAAAAGTGCCGCTAGCTAGAACAGCGAATGGCACTTGGTCGTTGTATCCCGATGTATCCTTAACTGGATGACACTGGCTGTTCTGTCTGTGTGCGTGCGAGGCACTACAGACATCGTCCATAAGATGGCGGCGCGAGTGTATGGTGTGCAGCGGCTTCCTTGCTACTGCGCTACTCTATATATTTATATGGATTGCTCTTCGCGGCAGGAAAACTGAGCCGCTGGCTAACGGCTGAAGCTAGCCAAGTTTAGCCAATAGATTAATAGACAGAGAACGGGAAAAGTGTCTCAAGCCCGCAGCGGTGGTGGCAGCACTCACCATCAGCGGTGGGATCAGCTTGATTGGGTTTGCTGTCTACGCTTCAGTGTTGCCCCATCAGGACGCCGTTAGTGCTCAAAGTGTTCAACGGGAGGCCAAAAGATGTGAAAGAAAAATGAAGTGCGAGAGAGAGAGAGAAGGTGAAAGCGCAAAGGGAGTAGTCGTTTTTGCATTAAGGGACGTCAGTGGCAACGCCTGCAGCATAAGCGCCAACATGAAGGAACGATGAGGCGCTCACTAGTGCTACCCGCTTAGTTTCGGTATAGTGAACACAATAAATGAGGACGAGAAAACTGAGCTTCTAGTGCTAGCATTACCGCCGCGACTCTTGCGGCCGTCTTTTCGGTAAGGATCTGCAGAGAGCGAGCTTAATATAAGGGGCGAACGGCAGGAGCTAATCGCAAATGCGAAGATGACTAGCTGAAAGCTTCTTCCCTCGCAGTCCTCCTCGCCCTGCAGCAACTCCTTCGATAAAGTCCTGCCCTTTGTCAGCCTTTGCCGTTAAAAGATGAGAACCACTCCTTTTTCTCTCATTGTCCTGTTAGACGCTATCTTTATACAGTCCTACCTGGGTGAAGGGATATCAATGTGTTCCGATTATACTATTGGCTTGGCGAAAGCTCTCAGAAACACTTTTTGCTCTAATATCGATATAACTATTGCCTCTCGCTTGATTGTTTCGAACTTAGTTGACCGTCGTAGACATCTAGCTGCGACAACGAGTAAGCCCCTTAATACATTTTGCTACAGTGAACGTAATTGGCTTTCCGGTATTTCGTCAGATCCTTATGTACGCTAAATATGAGTGCTAAGCTTCTGTGGTTCGGTAAACGTACGTGTGCTTACTTATACTTGTATTTATTTGTACGTACGCTTAGTTGCAGTTGCATTTGTACTCGTATTCGCGATTTGGTTTTTTTTTGTAAGCAGATGTTCAACAGCAAATTTTGACCCTTAATATGAGCAATATTGTAATATCGGTAAGAGACCACTTTGTGTTTATACTTGAAAAGCCGGCGACACAAAGGAGCAGGCAGTGATATATGCGTGAATGGAGTGATATTATAGCAAACACTAGATGGACACATGCGTCTATATGCTCCGCAAATTCCCTTCATCAATTCAGTCTCGTCGCCTGTTCTTCAAATAGGAACATAGGAATGGGGAAAAGGATCGTTTGAATCAAGAGCCACTTCAAGCAGAGCCAAGCGTGGCCTATTCATATGCATGCATATACAGCATCGATGGACACCACAGAATGCACAACTCGCCTATTCAAAATAGTCTAGGTCACTTCTAAATGCTCCGGTTGTTCTTTATAGGCACGCTGTTATGATCATTCACAATATGTTACGCTTCTTATCTACAAAGAATTTATTTTACGAAAGATGTACATACATGAGGTCCGGCCAGTGCGCGCACGCGTTTTCGTTATCGCGGTGGCAATACTGCTCGTGTGGTGAAATTGTCTAACCATCTGCTGCGTTGAAAGTCAATAAAATGATGATAAAACATGCGGTCCAGATATTGGTGATATGATACACCAATCGGTCTAGTTGTTTGCCGCGTTTATACGCAGAGGCAAACAGATAAAGAGCATAAACGCAGAGGGGCACATATGTGCCTCGAGAACGGGACAATTCTTTCCTTTTACTTGCAAACGTTGTTGGTTCTTCATACGTACCAAAAATAGTATCTGAGCTAAGTCAGAATGTCCTTATGCACTTGCTATCGTGTCTTTTCCTCCCTTTCCGTGACTTATGAGTCCTCTTCAGCCGTTGGCATCGAATTTGGTGCGACGTGGACGCGAACGACGAAAGTGACGACGACGAGGAATGGCATCAATATAACCTAAACTTAACCTAAAGCGGGCCACTCCGCCTCGATTCCGGCAGTCCCTCGCTTCTTCTCCTGCTTTCCTTCCAATTTTACCCCAAGTTCATTCGACAAGTTGTGTGCGAGAAGGGCAGGTGTTTTTTTGATGACGGCGTTACCTGAGCACCCGTTATCCGTTCGTCGAACCAAAACCTTAATGGGAACATATTAAATTCTGCTGGGAATCCTTCTTTTCTCCTTCGGCCATTAGTTGGCCGCCTTATACGAGCAAAGTGCGAAGCCAAGATTTCACTTTCCTAGGAGGACAATTCAGTCATGCGCACCCACTTTCTCACCCCCTCTCTCTCTCTGTCACACATATTTTCCTCTTGCGCAGGGCTATGTTTCGCAGGTTGGTTCGTTGGTTAGGATGGCATCCACCACTCGAACGATATCTCTTTTTCTCTGTTGGCTAATTCTGTCTCTACCCCTGATGGCTAGCTGCGCTCCCGTGAGTGTTCGCGATCTTGAAAAAATAAGGTTTGCTGGCCGGTCAGCTACATCGCCGGCCGCCGAATCACTGAGCAGCAGCAGCAACCTCTCTAGCTGACTGGTGGGCTGGTCCTTCGGGCTTCTCCACCGGCGTTTTTTTCTTCTTCTTTTTTGTGATGTCGTTTAAGTCTTATCCCTGACATCGCTTGCGTTGGTTATCCCGGCAGGACCGGACGAAATTCTTCGAAGGTAACATGGCGTAATTCGAGGTCTCACGTGAAGAACCTCCAACGCCAAGGGGGAGCCATCGGTTGGGCTTTTGCTCAGTAAAAGGGGATAGCCAGTGACAAGAGCAGTGGGTTGAGAAACGGTGGGCGGATAGACGATGCCAACGCCATATATCTTTTGGCAAGCCGGACCTTCGGTACCCTCAGCTGCCCAAAAGAATGGCAAGCAAAGGCAACTGTAGCGGCATAGACAAGCAGCGTGGGCAGCAGTACGCCATAATCTAACAATCCTTCCGGTTCTCTACTGTTCAAATGTGAAAGGATCTTTCGGGCTTTAGGCGCTCATAGCTAGCACCACTCGGACACTTGTAGTCCAAGCAGGTCAAATAGTGCACACTGTCTCAGAGGACACGACTCATCTTCTGCTGCGCTTTTCCTGAACTAGCGCAGTGTTGCAAGCTTTTTCCTTTTATACATTGCCAAAGACTTTGCGTTACGATGAAGACGTCTGTTGCTCTCGCCGGAGACGACTGCTAGAATGTCTCGTACTACTTAAAGCCATTGGTGCTAGCCAGCACTAACGTATGAGGGTGATCCTGTGGTCTATGTTAAAAGCTAAGACAAGTTTTCTTAGAAAATATAAGTACTCGATACAATTACAAGAAGTTGTATTATTGTACATCCATGGCGACATGGTGGCTCTTAAAAAGCCGAATTCCTAGTCACATAGTTTGCGAGCTAGGAAAAGCCTAGGCGGACATTTTTGTTGTGTATTACTAGACAATTTTGTTTATCGATATGTCCGTGGCATCTTCGCGAGACCTTTCTTCCTATTGCAATCGTTGCCTGCGTGCACCCATCTGAAATGTTCCGCACAACTATTGGTAGACTTTGATTATAAGCTGTCGTGGATCGAGCGATTGTCTCTTTAAACGCGCACACCATGTGGAAAATTAAGCCAATTTTTAACTCCTCGTAGTGGTATTACTATCGAATACGTTGGGTGATTTTTGAGTGATAACGGAGAACAAACCGTCAGAGTCAGCCTGAGGTTGACATTTGGCCGTGTAGCTAGTAATAAGCAAAAAGTGTACACATACGTAAACTACTTATTATCGTGCGTTTATCCTTCTGGCATAGCCTAGCACTGAAAACATGCAATCATGTCCGGACGTTGATTAGCACATTATGCTTCAAGCAACTTTGGGCGTTCCGCTCGCTATTGTTGTTTACTATACTCAGGGTAAAGTTATTGTCTACCTAGTCTTTATGTCTACATATTTACTGATACTATCGCAGTGCAATACCAGGAGCGCAGCAAATCGAATATACTTACACATACTGGAAACATATGGCCTTCCCTCGTGACTCGTCACCAATCAACCGCACGCTTTTTTCTTTCTCTGTTACTCAAGCCAGAAACGACACTAGAAACGTTCCAGTTGCTACATCAATCAATATGATACCGTTGCTGCGTCAAGCGTCGGCCAATACTTTTATGACCTCGAGTTGCGCCCCCCGTTTTTCTGTCCTATGCAGCCTACTTCGACTCTATGTACACTCTAAGCTATAGCGACGACGCTCACTGCTAAAAGCCACAGCAGAATCCGCGTACAGCAAGCGCTCAACAATTGCCATACTCTCAGTGAGCTCTATACAAGGGCTTCGCATACTTGCTGTTTCCGAACGGCACATCGGGCGACTGACCTGGCGACTAAGTATGCTTTGAGGTAGAAAACTGTGGTGTACAGCGTCTGGCCTATAAGCCAAGCGAACCATACGCAGTCTCGATGTCGTGCAATACTACCGTGTGGAACATAGCACACCCAATTTCCACCTTCTCAAATACCTCTATATACCTACTACAACTAATATTAGTTCCGCTACAACAACTAGACTGCTGCTGTCACGCCGCTGCAATGGGTGGATGGCAAAAAAGTTCTACACGGGGCAGCGGCCGATGGAACGCCAGCGATATATCTATACAATGCCGACAAGCTCAACAACAGTTCCGTCAACATCGATATTGACATCGACACCAGCACCGACGTTCACGGTTACCAACCGCTAACGCTCCTACAATAGGTATCCCCACTACCGGTCGATTTGTCCAGTAGAACCATTATCACCTCCTAATAGTGTTCTTTCGATCTTTCCAACTTAAGGTTCTCCCTTCTTCTTCTGCAGTCTATCGCTTCCTTCGTTGTTGCTGTCCGCAGCTCTAGTTCATAGACCCACTCGCATGCTCACACTCACACACGCAGTCATGTCTATCGTTGCCGTAGTCTAAAGTCTGACGGTAACCAAGCCCGCAGCTCAAACCATCGTTCATGACTCGTTGGCATAGTACTCTGGGCAAAACGTTGAAAGAGAGAGAGCCGTTTGCAAAGAAGAGAGGGCTGAGTTATGCCAATCTGAGTCGAGCAGGAAGAAAAGGCCGAGGAAACGGATACCTAAGACGGAGGAAATAAGGAGCAGGACAAGAAAATTGGGGAGAAGAAGTTTCGCCGTGCAGAGCTGCCGCACCTATTTCCGTTTGCTGATGCCGTCGACGCCGCATTTGCTGCCGGTGCTGTTATTGACATATCGAACAGTAGTGGTGTAGAGTTGGTTTGTGAACGGGCACACAGAGCAAAGAAAGAAACAGGTTGGCAACATAGCACTATAAAATGCCAGTGGTAGACGTGATCCACATCAATCCTGCGCCGGCGTGTTGCAGATAAATGGAGCCTCGCAGAAAACCTGCGGACCGTTTAAATGCGCACTAGGGAGAACGTCATCGCATTACGAACAGGAGCTAATCAGTACAAGGTCTAGAAACTGAATCGGGCTAATGGCTTGCTAGAAGGCATCATGAATGAGAGCCCTACGTGCGATTTATGTTCTCAACAAGTTAGACCAGATTGCAGGAAACCTGAAAGTGTGCCGACACGTTTATCGGCTATCAGTACATGATTTTTTTTATTTACCTCGATCTATGCTCAAGTATAAGCGGAAGGTCACTTTATAGCAGATTAGTGGCAAAACGCTTCCATCGAAATTATGTTTGATCTAATGACTGATTGCTTTTAGCCTTATTATATAGTTCTGTTTCTGTCATATATATATATATATATATATATATATATATAGTATGCTCTAACAAATGAATAAACATCACAGTCGGTCGTTCCGCTTACGCGCTACGATATCACAAATGATTTTCCACATATTAAGAGGGGTACAGCGATAGCAATAATGGCTGTTCAATCTTCAGCTTGCGACCCAGGCCAGGAACACTGGGGGGGAGGAATGCGACGTGCTTGTTCAGCGCGGCGTGTTGCCCTATCATGCGCCATTCGCCCATATCGTATATAGCATTCGTTAGCCATACTCGGCTATATAATAGCTGCTCTGCGGCGTGCCTCTACGGTTCGGCGGCCTTCCCTCACCCCCACCACTCTTTTTCCATGCTTAATTATTGCTCGTTCTAATGAAGACTTCGGGCGACAAGTTGGCATGACATTCTAATATATGCAGGTCTTATTTAACAACAACGGTAGCTTTCAGCGCCCTCAAAAGCAACATTTAGAACCGCAACAGTGCTGCCACCGCCACCACAACCACCATGATAGGTGGTCGCAGTGATGGCGGTGGCAACAGCCATCCATAGCTCCAGTCATAGTAACGACAACTCCACTCAGGAGGCCCAGACTCGTCTAGTATCAGTATGACCGCGTGTCCAGACATAATTAGATACTTTGCAACTATTAGAAACACTGTATTGATGTACACGTGAAAATAGATGCGTGGGTTGATGCACACTTATGGATCTTCATTCTCCAATGCAGTTCAGCCTATGTACGCTATATCTATCTGTCACACCTTTATTGTTTTGTGCTGTTGCTGCAGCTGTTGCTACGGCAATTATCTGTCGCAACGGCTGTCGCTAGCTGACCTTGATGAGTTTACCATTGACGATCGTGCCGCTTTGTCAACGCGTTTCGTATTTTCTGCCTCTGCCCTTGTTTCGGTTTCATCAGATATCAGGAGTTCTACGAAACGCTAGCTTCGCTCTGTTCTGTTGGAGATTGTCGGTGTTGTTATCGGTTTTCGACGACGCCTCGGACGTTCGCCTCTAAGGCAAAACTTCGCTAGTATTGCGTCGGCATTACACCGCATCAAATACAGTGCATTGAGCATACGGCAACGTTTAACAGCGGACGAATAATTATAATAATCATGGCTGCACTAACCACTAGTACGTAACGGCCGTAAAGACTATGAAGATAGTGGTGATTAGTAATTATAATCCAAGTAATAATAATCATATTCATCGGTACATCGAGAAGTTGAAGGCACTGTTGAGTGCCTACATGAGCATACGGGCAGTACGTGATGATCGACTTAGGATTCTTTTACTCTATATTACATTATAGACAAACTGTGCCCAATCAATGCGCTAGCACTATTGCTGTAAGCGACGATTCAACTTTGACGTTATCCGTGCCTAAATACAATGTATATATTCAGATTGAAACGAATTTCAGTTACGTTGAGCGTTTAAGACCGAATTGATCTTCTTCCCACGTAATGTCTACACTCGTCCTGTCTTCCGGTGTGAATCGGTATATGTACTAGAGTATCTGATGCCATTTCAATGCATTAGGTGTATTTCAGCCTACTGAGATGAAATGAGCGAAAAGACAACTGACCTGGTGGGCTCTTTATGCGGTTTGATTTTCAGTTTAGATAAAAAGGAAAAGCTCACATTTTGTCCTAATATCATTTCGCTGCGTACGATATCTTCAGGTTGCTGGATTACTCTGTCTTTTTCGTCGCAATGCAAAGTCCCAGAACGTACGGCAAATGCATTTGTATTTAGGCCGGCTTGGAGTTTTTCGACAATAAAACGCTGAGTAGATCGACTCCTGGGAAGGAGATCATGCTTAGTTTCCGTTTGCCTATGCAAAGCGGAAATTAATTTTTGCCGTGGTCCAATCTAAGATATATAAAAGATGCACGAAAACAGGTGTTGACATTGGAACAGATATGTGATAGAATTGTGAGAAAAGCTGGGGATGACTGAAGACAAAAAAAGGCGTCAAAAAGATGTCTAAAAAAAACTAGTCCTACTTTTCCTAACGCTATACGAATTTAGCTCAGAGAAACGGCAAAGTGGCGTTGCCATGTAACACTATAAGTAAAGTAAGGTAGGAATGTGGAAGTGAGCAGATTATCAATAGTGAAAGCATCTGAACATCTTGGATAGGCAGTTTCCATCCACCGGTCCGGTAGTAGACCATTTAAGCTAGAAAACATGGAGATTTACAGCTGAATCCATGTATGTGGTTGGTAGCATTTCGTGTACTGGAAATATGAGTATGTACTTGTGGTTTTCTATAATGCTGTTTTGTTCTGTATGGCGAACTCCTCAGGGATGCGTAGAGCTCTAATCCGGAAAGTGTGACACAAGAAGCTGGTAATCTTTAGAATGCGAACTGCGTATGTGGAAATCGCGAATTTATTTTACAAGTTTATTTAGTAAACACGGACATTTGAAAATTAGTATTATTTTCATTCAAGCGCTGATAGGTGTTTTTCTTCTCAAGAAAGGTAAAACGACCCTAGAAGTTGGCAATATGCGGGGCAAGTCGTGGCGCTATACGAATAAATGGTTTCAATATGATGGTCAGATGCCGTGATCTCAGCCAAACCTTGCCAGCTAAAGTCTTTACAGCTGCTGTGCAAGCTGAAGTGTCCTTCTTTAAGGCTTTCTTAGGCTGCCTGCCTGCTCATACCTCGTTGACGAATGACATTTTATTAGTCATTATGCTCGAAATCAGCTTTCGGATCTGGTAAGTCACAGCTTCGTGACATTCTATAACCGTTCTTTTCAGTTTGCGCATTCAGAGTAAGGAGATGTGTTTTTCGGACTTTTTGGCCATGTTGCATTTCATTAGACATATAGCAATGTACAAAAATGTTGATAATGTGAATTCAGAGATTTATATTGCTCTAGCGGCGGGATGTACATTTTTTTCTACAAGTAGATATAACCTGCCTGGAAGTACGGAGGAGATGACCAACTTAGCTGTTTGATTACAGCAGGTAGATTAGAAGCCGACCACATTTGTTTCTTATTAGCCCATATATAGTATAGAGTCAACCATAAATGAGCGAAGGAAGCACGGGTACGGAATCGTGCTGAGCTCTGCGTGGTATCGTTCTACAAAGCTGCCGGTTCTACAAGATGTCCTGGTCAAGGGATCTCTTGCTGTCTCCGATTCGTTCAAACCGTGCAGTAAGTCTGACTAGATCATGATTCATTTGACGTCTGTCATCAACCTCCAACGCTGCCCTCTCCGAACTGAAAACGTTCGACAAACGACACATATGCGTCTTCAGTGCCCAGGTTTATAGTTCTGACGTGTAGAGCTTTTGACTATAAAGATTAGCGAAGATCGTGCAAAATAGAAAAAAAGTAATGCATGACTCTTTATAAGCTCAGACGACAGCGTCCAACTCGATTAGATATTACATTTCACTAACAGCGCTCACATATTCGAACCTGTGCTTGTAATCTAGGATAGATGGCGTAAATTTTAGGTCCGTGTCGTTCATTGCAGCATCTAACATTGTCTTTTTGCGTTTGCCCACCCACCGGTTGTTCTGCGGTGGTATCGGCGCCATAGTTCAAGCGTAAAAGAAGATTCTCCTTTTCGCTAATTCGATGCCAAGCAGCCCTCAAGGGGGAGCAGTGTAATAGATGGGGACCTGGGTGTAAAATTTTGTTCGGCAGAGACTCCTTCGGTCTTCTTCTGCAGCGACTGCTGCAGTGCAAGTATCCCATTTCCATGGTACCAGCTCTTCTGCATTCGGTCCTAGTGCCCATGCCAAACGAACCCCGTGCTATAATTGGCCCTCATGAGACCCTTCCACGCTGCGACTCCTGCCTGTCATAAAGATGCTTCAAGAAAAGTGTAAGGATGAGTTTATTTAATTGCTTGGAAAAAAATATAATCTCGCTTTCTATCTTTCCTTGTGAGACTGGCACCGCACTGCCTCCGAAAGCGTTCTCTCGTAGTTTTTTTCTATCGCTTACTGGGCGTTGGGTCTTCCTCTCTTTTTCTCTTTCGTACCTTGAGAAGCGAGTTGACTTTTGGCTGCCACCCAACAGTACGTCATACATATTGTATAGCCACGGCAGCCACAGCAGCAGTCTTCGTTGTTGTAGAGACTGATATCGTGGGTATCGAACTCGGCAAGCAGTCTTCATTGAGCGGCTTTGTGTCTTCTCAGCAATTATCCTATGTATGCCATTCCTGATCCACGTCTCTACAGCATTTTTTTAACGTCCAAATATTGAATGCTTGCGACCGAAAAACAAAAAAATCGATTCAGCCCACACTACTCGACATATAGGATTCGTCTTTTTTCCAACTTATTTGCGGCTGCACTTCATGAAAGCAGTGGAAGTGCGTGGCTTTGAAATGAAAGGACGGCGGAACGGACTTGCTGACTTTTTAATAGATGTTGTTGAAGATTGGAAACCCGCACAACGAAACTGACAGTGGGTGTCAACCGACGATATGGTCTATCATCGCTCTCCCTTTGGCGGCAGTAGTAATGAGAGCGGGACAGTAGTTGCTGTGGCTTGACATCGACCATGCAGCCTCATTCTTTTTTCTTCCTATTAACTGGGGTCAGTTTGGCCGATTGGCTCCTTCGTCGTCATTATTATCGCCGTCCTCAGTGGTTCTCAGCCTTTGCTCTTTCGTTGTTCGCCGATTCCACCCATTGTACTCCTCATTATTCTCCTAGAGTCTTATCCCCATCTGTCCCCTCGAGGCCCCTCTAGAAGCACCCCTATCCGTGCTTCTCACTTTTATCCTTCACTTTCTCTTAATACGAAGCTCTCGTCGCTCTGGCATTAACTGATGCCAGATCTTCTGCCGCTAGTGCTATTGCCGCTATGTTGACCCTAAAAGACTTTTCGTGGAGAGAAAAGGTTCGTGCTTCTGCTAGATTCGCTTATATTACAGGAAGATATCTTCAAAGGGTCCCTTTGCGTCTTCGTTTTTTGTCAATATATAAATAGGATAAGTTGATAGCGTTTTGTCGAAATCGTTTAGCAAAGAGCAGAGATAGATCGTCGAGGTAAATTTCATTCCTGACGATCTCGTAACATCGACGTAGTAGAGCAGGATTCTGTGTGGATGTTTGAGTCGTCGTACTGGTCATTCGAATTAAAGAAACTTGGAACAAAGTGAGAGAGAATAGAAGTAAATGGAACGAGAAGCAAGAAGCGCACACGATACCTTTATACCTGTCAAAAGTTATATATGGACGTTTAATGGCTTGTGCCTTTTAATTAGAACTGAAAAGCTCTACGAGACGAAGATTAGTTCAACAGAAAGTAAAAGTTGAACCAGACAAAATCGAAAAAATTCAATAGGCCTTTTTGAGAAAAGCTCCTTAGCGGTTTTAAGAAAATTCGGCTCTGCTTTTCGCAGTTTGTAGTTCGCCTTCATCATCTACCTTTTCGCCAATTTAGTATCACAATGGCAGGCTATAGCTGTGAGAATCGTTGAGTTATTACGCCTTCTTTGTCTTCATAATCGCTACGCACACTTTGTGCATTTGGCGTACGCGGATCGTATAGTAACTGGAGACAACAAATAAATGCTCTCGATACTAGAAGAGTTTGCGTTATGTCGGTTATCAAAAGCTATTCATTTGCGCGCACCTGCAGCCGGTAATAGCGTTGGCTCAGTCCATCTGAGATAGGAAGAGTGGATGGTCTAGTTCCAGGGAGCTTCTCATCTTAAAAGTAAGACGAATACACGAAAGTCAAGTCAAAATTGTTCGAGCTTCTCAGCCATTGTAGCGACCGCAGCACTCAATAGGTCAACGACTCGTTGACCAGGGGAAAATATAGCACAGGATGCCGTACATATGCAGTAAACGTCCATGCTTTGGTTCCAGTAACGGTCGCTTTGCAGGTATTTAAGACATCAGTTTACACCGTCTACTAAAGTCTACCGTCATGGCTATCATACGTCTACGACGGCGGTAGATACTGTGTAAGACTGTTGTTTGCGTGTTTATTCTACGTAAACACCACAACGACAGCAGCAACATTCACAACAATAACAACTGGCAGCGAAAACGACAGTACTCGCTTTACTCGAGCTTCGCTCGTGGCTATCCGACGTCATGCCGCACCGCGGTGCAATTCCAGAATTCTAAATGACACTAGCAACGTTTTCTTCTGCGTATCTTCCTCCCCCTCGAACATATCTGTTATGGTCCGCTATCTTTAGTTCCTTTTCGCCTGAACCTCGCAACTTTGTGGGAAATGTTTCCGTGACGAAACGTGTCTAGGCGCCGTGGGTTGGCGGATCAATCTTATGGAAATATTGGTTCCGTCGTATAGAGAGAACGAGGAGAGGAGAATGGGAATTGGGGTCGGTTGCGGAAGGGACGACTTCCTTCCCGCGGCGCTAGCAGTAGTAGTATGCATGTAGCCATGATCTATCACGTGCTACTGCAACATACACATGTACGTCGACACGGGTTACTAGCTGCAGCTATTGCTTCGCAGCTTACTGAGCGCTAGCTGGCACCAGTCGAGTTTCACTCTTCCCATTTTCTTGTTTCGCCTCTAGACGGAAAAGAAGAAGCACATCATCAATGACAGTGGCAGTGGCAGTAGTCGTAGTTACTCTTTTTGCCTTACGCAGTATATCACTGAGGAAATAGATCAATTGTAGGCTGTACACGTTGGACATATGCTCGCCCGAGTGAAATAATCATCTAAACGACGCGGTAAACGGTTGTAGAGCTGTTATGTGCTCTTCGGTCGCACGTCGTTCGCGTGCAGTATGAGCGTGTTTCGTACCATTCACACGGGTAGATTGTGCGCGCTATTCCGATGGAACTCAGTACGCTTTTAGGTTCGCGAACCTGCTGATACCCGTGCCAGGGAGGTACGCGCGCCCTTCATCGTGTTTACAGGCCTAATTAGGCTCAGTAGGCTAGCGAAAGAGACAGTGGCAGACCTGCTGCCAACGGTCCGAGAGTTCAATAAATAGATACACTGTTAGTAAATGTATACTGAGAAAATACGCTATTCTATCGTCGTAGCGTGTTTTCATTTCTATTACTGACAATAGTCACGCTCGTTGACTAGATATAGTTTTATGATTTCTAAGATTGAAGAACATAGTAAATAGTGCTCTGAAATATACAGGTATTTTGGGGGTTACAAATTTCAAATTAAGGTGTTCTTAAAAGATATTTAACAACGACATCTTAAGCTTTTCAGTATTTCGGATTTATATAGGAAAAAGAGGTTCCGTTGCGACCTTAGCCTTCACGATCACAGACTTGAGATCGATGAACAGATTTGTTAGAAGCTTCACTATGATGCTTCCTACAGATGTTCATGTTAAACGGGGCCATCGGCAATTTCAGTCGCAGTTTTACGGTCGTTTTTAAAGGAAACATGTGATCTTATAAGTGTTCTCGGATCGTGTCAAGCTCTTGTTCTAAAAACAATGTAATCCCGCTTAGCAATCGACAGCTGGGCTGCCGCCGAGAGAACGTAACGATTCAGGATAAACACAGCTTCCTTACACAGTTTACATTGTGATTATTTGTACTATTAGAGGAAACTGAGCACTGGGCTTTTCAGACGTAATGCCATATAGCACACCTGTGTATACCTCCTTTATACACAGCAGTAAGGACGTGTTTATTATTTCATGCACAAGGTAGGCAGTACGAACACTATATTCAAGCATATTCCGAAATTGTTCGGTACTATTCCTAGCTAATGCGGTATTGGTTGACTAGATGTTCAGTTCCGTTACTTCCTTGCTCTTTCTACTTCGAAGAACAACTTTGTTTCTCCCTGAAGTCCAAAAACTTGAGGACTGAGTACAGCTAGCTCGTAAAAAGCTCGAACGCGCAGCCATTACGTTTGTTTCTTATGAATTTGTTTGTAAATCCTGTCGTATTCGAAGACAGACGAGGGGAAGGAGACCGATGAACAGGAACATTAAAAGAGAAGGACGTCAAACAACACGAAGCCTTCTATGGTTGACCTATTTGGGCTAATGGGGCAGTGGTGAATGGAAGTTACTGAGTTGGCTGGTGTTACGAAGTCGGAAGCCTGGCAGCTTGAGGCGACATTCACTTATCTCGAGATCCTCAGGTCTCATTCGTTCTATTCTCGTTTCCCTCTTATTTTTCTTTCGTTCCTGTGCTGACATTCGCGCGCTCTCTTACTCTCATACACACGCGCGCTTTCTCGCTCGCTCTCCTTTGACCAGGCAAACTTAGTGGAGTTTCAGTCGATTTTTCCTTTCTCGTCGAATAACAAACGTCGGGCCGAGGCGCTCTCTATTTCTTACCGACTCTGTGTGTGCTGTTCTTTTGCGTAGCTGAATAAACATTTCCTGTCCCTTAACATACAGCTGAAATCCTAGCTGCCTGCTACTCATTTGATGAGCGATAGAAAACGACGATATTAAGCCGTTTTCTGTTAATAAGCGCCGACAAACGAGGAATACAACAAACGGTAATGGAACATAGTGACGTTCAGTGGCCGCCTCTCACCATTGCCTCGGGCTTCCTTGTACTAGTGGCGTAACAGCTTCTCTGTCAAGGGCATCAGACAGCAAAGTAATGGTGGTCAAAAGGTTAAGAAAATCTGGAGAAGGACATAACCATATTCCAAATGGACAAAAAAAAAACACGCTCTGAAGAACACTTTGCTATAAATATATATTTAGCAAATATATTTAGAGTGCAGATATTATCGCCTACATTTATGCCTTAAGAACATTGCCATTTTACTAGCTCTTGCTCAAGTAGAGGAAAATCGTTGAGAAATTTTTCACGTAAACGAAACATTTGTCTCCATTATCTTAAAGAAGACAGATAGTTCAGTTGCATTAAATTGTTGTCAAACCAGGGGGAACAGTTTAGAGGGCTAGAATAGGCAGAGCAGACTTTTGCTCGCAAAACTTAGACCGAGACCCATATCTGGGATTTTAGCTAACTTTTCTTGAAGAAGTTTTACAAGAGTTTTAAAAATGTAAAAAAAGCTATGTCTACGTTAGCTAACGTAGCTATCCGTTATTTCTGATCGAATATAGTTGTAGTGATCCAGCCGGATTTATATTAGTAAAAATTGGGATAATTGAACGAAATGACGATAGCGTTCTGCTTCATTTGTTCTAGTTCGAACAATAAGATGGCCTTCTTAGATTTGTACAAATAACCCAACAATGGATGGTGCACTAGTGTATATAGCGTGTGTTGCCCCATAAACTATTTCATTTTCTGTAACGTTGAAAAGTAGCTCATGTAAAATTTTCGACGGGTAGTATCCTATTGTCAGCAGAATCCTTAGTTTCTATTACGCTTTACGAGTGACAAGCAAAACTATAGAATACCTAGCTTGATTCAAAATTTTCAAATCTGCTTAATCTGGCTTAATATGGTACAGATAAATGATTTATTCGTTGTAATGCCTCTGAAGTAACCACGGAATGATACTTTTTACGCTCAGCCTTCACGCGGCTGGCAACTTGCCTCTTTTTTGTCGGCAGCCGGCAAGGGCAGACAGTCATTGGTTATCGACTCGGTAAACGGCGATTTTCGACCTGTCTGCCAGTATCCATCCGGTTTCGATACAGATTTGATGATGTTCAATTGCAAAGAGAGCAGGCTCGCCATTAAACGCGTCCGGCTCAATCGACTGAAAGCGGAAGCGCCGATGAGCAGACGGGCGTGACGGTTCTATTCGTACTTTTGCAGCTGCTGAATAAAAAAGCTGGTTATTGGAGGCAAGCGATGGGGATCAAGCGAGAAAAATCCCGAAAAAAAAATGCTTAAGAAATATAGACGATATCGCTAAGAGAGAACGCCACGAGTACCCGCTGTCTAACATGCCAACTCTCCACATTTGACCTATCACCGTTGATCACAGACGAAGATAAGTAGGAGCAAGCTGCCCCATGCTGTGGCTGTACGCATTGATGTCCTCAGTGAAATGTTTGTCACTGAGTTGAAAAATTCGATTTCATAGCCAGTCCTCTTAGCGAAACTCTTCTTACGACTAGAGTCCTGTCTGCTGCACGGGTGGGTTCTCTTGTTCCCATCGTATTATAGCATGTTCTCGAATTCCTACCGTTATTTCAAAAGCAGTCCGAATAAGTAGAGCGGTCACAATGTGGACGGCTACGAGCGGTCGCGAAGGGCCTTCTTTCTCCTGTGGCATTTCGTCTCCAGCTGTCTCCCGATTATTATAGCTATAGTTAGGGACTCTCGCGGTTTCGTGTGCTGTCCGAAGTGATGAGATTGTGAATGATTGCGGTCGTCCCGCCAGCGAGTGTCAAAACCTACCGTCAGCGGTAGTGAAGTGAACTTATCTTCTACGCTCTTCTTCGGTCGGTATACCTAGCACGCATATCCACCCATTCACGTAAACCCACATCTAGCTCAAGAGAACAGATCGTCACGGGTGGAATCTGCGCTGAATGGTTGTGACAACTGGAGCCAATGGACTGTGCGAAGAGTGGGATAACGGAAGTCCCGACGATATCTCGTCAAGTCGATCTGTCCGTACCTAGCTTTTGTTTTTCGTAAGAAGTGATCGACTTCTCTAGCACTCCAATTGTAGGAGAAAACAAAGAATGGGCGTAAGGGAATTCGTTGGCTTTGGCAAACGGAAAAAGAAAGCGGCTCGAAGTCCAATGTAGGTAGCAATAAGGACAATAAGAGGCCGTAGATGGTTTACAGCAGCCAATCGTCCTACGAAAGTTGACAGGCCCGCCTCCATCACAGATCATTGGTCTCAGCGCGTAGGCGGCGGGGGCAGTAGAGCAATTTCGCATCTAAAAAAGAAGGAGCCATCCTTCTCTTTCTTCACTTCAGTCCTGTAAGGGGAAGCTAAGGCGAGAGCGAGCAAGAAGTGAGAGTAAAACGAATGCCGAAACAACTGTGACCAATGTAGACTGGCTGTGCGCAATCAGGAGCTACTGGCAAAAAGTAACAACCATAACAACTACTAAGGGCCGGCGGCGGCCGTGGTCGCAGAGAATCGTAAAGAAAGTATAGACGAATGCCGAACAGAAAAGAAAGAGGATATGGGGTGGCCGCAGCAGATTGGGTGAACAGTAGGAGGTACCCTTTAAAGTGTGAGGATGGGAGGAATCGGTAAGTGCGGCGAAAAACGCTGAATTACCGACCGCATCAGTGGTTAGAGGAACCGGGAGCTGTAAGTCGCTCTGGGCTTGACCCACCATCCTGACCAGCGAATAAAGTGGAAGTGGAAAACGAGTGAGCCTTCGACAAACAGCAGCCACTGAACAGAACAATGGTTCCCAAGTGGTTTTTGGACAGTTTTCTACCGTTGGGCTGGTTGGTTGCTGGTCACCGAGACAGGCAGCTTTGAGCGTTTCGTCTCAACCTTTCCGGTTCTCCACTTATAGAGTAAAAAAGAAAACGACAAAGAAGACGATTTGCTACGAGGGGGACGACCAGAGCACTCAACTAAGAAGAGAGAGATTTCCATGAGATCCAATTGTGGCTCAACCCTCAACCGGAGAGCCGGAGTAAACGAGACGCCAATTGAATAGGGCGCGCTGTATCTGCTTTTTGTGGTTAACTCTTCTGCGGCCAGTTGGAACACGCCATTGTGCATTTTTATATGTGTGAGTGAGCAACGAAGGTAAGTTACATATTTGGTTGGCCTGTTTGCGGTTTCCCAAAGAAGATGTGTCATTTGCATATTGAATTGTTTTTATAGAACATTGAATACTAAAAATGTATTGAGACATTATGCGTTTTGTAATTTCAGAATAAATAAAAAAAAAAATGTAAAATCAGAGCATAGAATCTCTATTCGAAGATTTTATTGTAAAGCTCCATAAAACATGCCATAGATGAACTTATGTGAACAATTTACCTGATTCACATTACTACGTTACCAAATGTTAATTTAGTTTTGTTGGATTTCAACAGCTTTTTTTGGTAGCATATCACCCTGACACATCATCCCTATATAAATCAATATATTGTATATGAAAGATAGTTCTTAGTACACATATTATACTTAAAGAACGAACCCTGAGCCTATACTTAGAGCCGTATTTCGGTAAATGTTTTGTTGCGTTATCTGTTTTACTCTTCTCAAACTATCTTTCAAAGGCTTAGGTCTGCATGACTCAAAAAACAAAAAGAAATATGTGCATACGGGTTATGTTCAGCTCATGGCTTTATGCGACCAGCCGGCGCGTATCAAGTCCTGGGATTGCGCTGCGTGAAAACGTAAGCGAAGAGGAAATGAAGACGAGGCTACGGGGATCATCGCTGGAGCAAACAGTGGTGGGGTTTGCAAGAAAGGGAACGGGCAAATAGCATAGACGATACGGTATGAATTGTGATTCTGAGAAAACAGAAGAAGCGAAAGAAGCGAGGGTAAAAGGAGCAACTTGCTGGGCTGGGCGGCGGCTTGCATAGTGATTGCCTGGCGGTGTTATTTGTCCTCTCGTCCTCTCTAATGTCAAGCGCAAAGCGGAAAAAAGATTTCTTAGTTATCTATTACACATAGGCTTAGACAGCACAATACCTACGGAGGTGTTCGCTTTCTATTTTGCTATCGCTGCTGCTGTAGAAAAAGTGAATGGCGGAGACGATGTCGATGCAAATCTGGCGCTTCGGTGCAGCTTAAGTGCTAAGACGCTGTAACGGCAGCAATAACAGCCATCTGAGCATGATACCTTTTAGGTCCCTGTCGACAGCAAGCAAAGCGACTCGAGCAAAAGGGATAGTATAAGGGTCCTAAATAGTGAACACTGTTTAGATCCAGAATCCAGCAAAAAACCAGACCGGCGTACCAATAAACACGTTGTCGGTAAACCTTAAGCGCCAGTTGGCCAGCCAGCCTAATATATGCACAATATTTCCTATCGCGTCGTTTAGTTTTCTCGTTCTTTCAGTTCACTTCGCGTTGGCAGTCTTGCTCCGGTCCTTAGCTCTTCGTTTTACTTTCGATACTTTTTCGCAGCCTGGAAACAAGTGAGGTACGGTTGAATACCCGTTGGACACGGAGCTACTGTCGGACTTCTCACATCGTGGATCAACAAAATAAAGATATCTGAACTGAAAACCCCGAAAGCTCAAACCACTTCAGTCACGTGTCTGGATCGTTTCTACTGAGAAAATAAGGAACGACACAGAAACAAGCTATTGGAAAAGACAATAAAGGACGCACTGAAAGTATGGCGAGACTGGCTGAACAGGCACAGTACGCGAGAAAGAGGAAATGGAAAATGAACCACGCGGCGAAGTAAGTGGTGGTCGGTCATAGGCATGGAAGGTTCATTGTTCGCCATTAGTTATCTAGCCGCTTTTTGCTCACGGTTGCCGTCGCGGCTGCCGCTCGATCTTGATCAACCGCTGGACCGGGGGACATCTACTGCCTCCTGCCGAACTCTGAGCGAACACCAAGCCTCCGTACAAGGCAGAACCAATTCAGCCACTGCTTCAAAGAGCGGTAATAGCACATATATCGCTACTGCTACGACGGTACTGACCTTCTGCGTGCAAGCTCCTTAGGTCCCTTCTGCTAGCGTTGCTATTGTCGCTACTGCTTATTTGAGGTCTCAGTGTTAGGCAATGATTGTGTGCTTCGCTTATGCAAAAGGAAAAAGGAATTTTTACGGAAGGTTGTGGTACGAGCGTAGGTTTATCCAGCTGGTAAGTTTTGAGGCTGCGCAAGCGGAGTTAGCCTGGATAAGCGTCAGCTACGTTTGGTGCCGTGTTAGGGGGCAATTGACTGTTCGTTGCTTTTTGCACTGACTTTTTCCATAGGTAATCACGAGCGTTTCCTCAAGCACGAGGAGAACACGGAGGAGTGTGACGAGGCCCGATTCAATTGAACCATCCGCTCTGGGGTTAACAAAGCTTACTGCTGTTCTAGAGGAACATAAAGTTTCCAGCTTTAACACAAAGAATTACAAAACTTTAAAGTAAGTTTTTATTAAATAGCGACTTAGGAGTGCGTAGCTTTCGTAAACGTTCAGCGAACAAAGCGTGACTTCCACTGCGTAATGGCCAAGTTTTATGTAGTTTATCACAAATGAAGCCCGCTGGTAACGAGCCGTTAATGCCAGTCAAAAGTTTGATCAGGAAGCCCACCTGACAGTTACGTTTAGATCAACGCAAGCTTCCCATTGCTTGCCGATTAGCAAGCCCAGCTGACAAAGCTTGCTTGGTGCGTGGGTTAAGGTGCACAAGGATCAGTTAGGTAGAGAGTAAAAAGCGAAGAAGCGACAATCAGATGATCTGAATAGAACTGTTCCCGTTGGACTTCTGTTGACCAATAAACAACGTTAGTTTCGTTCCTTTCGTGGTTGTCTTTTCGGGTCGGTGCTGGAAGGGCATCCAAATTGCAATTTGAGTAATTGTATTCAAAGTTACTTGATCCACCATTGGAATCCTAGCCGTTTAATGATCTATAGCTTAAAGGGTTTTCTTTCTAATGCGATTGCTAAGCACTCGCAATCTGAAATGCAATGGGCGAGAGGAATCGACAGAGCTTTCTCGGACCTTACCCACGGTCGACCGCGAAATTTGTCTCTCGTGTGGATACCGAAGCACTAAATAAGTAGTAGAAGCCATTCTTCACGCACAACCATTCGATACATGGCGCAAAGAAAACGTTACATCTTAACTAATATCGTTAAGTTACTGGTGAGACATAGGCCATTCGGTAACTTCGGGTTGCCCCTCTTACACATATATCCAACACAGCCCAGCTTCATATTATTGACAACAATAAGAATTGAGCAAATGAATTTGTTAACATTAACAAAAACGTCCCTTCGCCAGAGCTACGTAATCGTGCCTTATGATCATTTAACCTTTTTCCATGATTACTAGTATAGTTCTCTTCGACAGCTGTAAATTGCCGTAGCGATACACATTTCAGTCAGGAGTCCCATAATTACCTTTTTCTAGTGGATAAAACGTTTTAGATCGTAATGGTCGACCATGATTGTACCACATTATCTCTACGCGCCGACTGAATGCAAATGACCGTCCTTGATTAGGCAATTGAATTTTTTCGCCTTTTTTCAAAGGGTGCTATCTAGATGCTGGTGGAAATGTACAACATTTAGCGGTCTTTGAAACAATGGCTTAATCAGTATCAATTACTATAACTTTATTTTATTGCTATGAGTAGAAAAAAAAAAGACTTGCTCAGTGTACCATCATACTAGACAAAGTGTTTTACTATGTATGAGAGAATAGAAACTTATCCGGTACTTTTATTGTTGAGACGGACGAGTTTTTCCGTGGAGGTTCGTCCTTAGGTTAGTATCGATATATATAGATTATCGTTTGGAAAGCGTTAAGGCACAAGTCTTTTACATAGCAGCGGTAGCAACTGAGTAGCTCAATAACTTGGGTCATTCATCACTTTCCAAAGATACATTTATTAATGTTCGCCACTGTTTTGCTTCTATAACTGGCAAAAGGAAGACGGTGCTAGGGTGAAACGATAATGTTTTTTTCTGAACATTTTTTACCGAAGGTAGCTACCTAGAATATGGGCGTCGGCTAACCATTCGAAGGGTCGAACTGTAGCTTCCGTAACAATTATATACTCACATAAGTGCTCGCCATTTGATTTTTTTGTCAGTAGCTGATCGTTTTCACTACCATTCGATGTCATGTACATTATAAATAGATCTTTTTTCAGCCAAGCGTAAATAGTAGTATAAAAAAGCTCATCATGGCTAGCCGAGAAATATCTGCCCATATGGGATTGAGCCCTCTGGGAATAATGTCCTAGGGCGATCGCTTACTCCTGCAAAATAACATGCGAAGCCATATTATCTGTGTAATCTGATAAAGGCTCCCTGTCCAGTGAGTCGTTGGAACTCCATGGATACGGTGACTTTTGCAGGACTGTGAGAAGAAACGGTAGGCGGTTCTCCTAAAGCTGCGTGCTTCAATGGCGTCATCGTTCTGCAGTCGCTTATGAAACACCTTTAATACGCCCTACCTTTGGGGCAATATTGCCCGTTCATGAAGAACCTCTACCTGATAAAGAACGCTACCAGCCAAAGGTCCACAGTTGTTCCCTTGTGAGCTTGCACATGTGGGATGGAATGACACAATATGATTCGGTGCAGTACTGCAATATTGGATTTCCAAGCTCCTAACGCTGAAATGTTAACAGAAAACGACTCGACGTCACCAATAGCGGCAGCGCAAGCCTCCATCAGTTACACAACGGCGTAAGCGAAAAAACTAATCAGTAAGCGGACGGAGCGAGACTTGCATTGCGTTGTAAGCGGATTGGTCGCTCTGGGTGTGTAGTTACCGCTGTGCATTCGTCTGCTTCTCACTTCGTCGCTCTTTCCTTTGTTGTTCTTGTTGTTGGCATATAGCAACGTGAAATCCTGCAAGACAGGTCGCTTTGTAAAAATCGAAGTATATATTATGAGAAAGAACACAGCGTCACATGCTCCGCCCGCGTGTCAACGATTCTGGCGGTTATCATTCGCGTCGAAGTCCATATGCGAACTAGAGTATTGATCTGAAGGGTGTTTGTATGCGGTGCGTTTTCTTACAATAAACCCCTAAGGTTCCTATGTGACACGCTGATTTACACAAGTGAGGTGGTCTAATGAGCAGATATCCATCACGTTGTCCGCCGATGCCGTTGGTATCGTGTCGTCCAGCTTCATCAGTTAAGTTTTTCGGGAAGTCAAGCAGGCCCTACCGAAGCTGGCCAGGTTCCTCGACGTGCTACCGTGACAAATGTTGTCATTTGTGTGACAATTAGCTTCGTGGGCTGCTGCCACATTAAACGTGTCCCTTTTGATCTTTGACCCCAATGCGTATGGCTGTTTCTTCTCTTGGCTTACTCTGAGGCATAGAAGCCCCTATACGCCCTTGGTGGTCCCTGCCGCGAGAAGCTGGTCTATTGGACGGGAACTGGCCGATGGCTTCCGAAGGGAGCGGACCATTAACCTGCCTTTGAGCCGAGACGCGCTCAGCGCCAACAGTGGCAGCGCACCAACTTGCCGACAACAGCGGCAGAACTACCCGCGGCCTTTGGCCGCGCCTAGTGATCCGAGACGGCATTGAGCCAGGCACAAGCTGGAGGTTTATCCTGAAACCTGCGCAAAACACCCACATAAATTAACTTCGTTGTACCTCTAGCCCGATGGGTTCGACCATGTACAAACGGCGGGAAACAGGACGTAGGAGGTAAAAGTCTCTAGCGGCATGGTGAGCTGGTGAAGAAAGATATAGTGCAGCTATTGACGTTATCAAATAATCCGCGACCTAAAGCTGTGCAATAGATCTTTTGATATAACCATCGATCTGATCCGTTTTTCCTTTTGCATCTGGTACTCGTACTGAGCGGCACAAGGCATCCGAGCAATATTCATTCACTTAGTGTTCTCATCTTTTTATACGATGTGCTAAATTTAATTACCAGATTATGTATAACCTGGAACAAATTTCAACAAGAAATATTTAGCAGACGTTTTTGCCGGGAGCAAACCCGTCTACGACAATCCACCATCAAAGCCCTGAACGTAATCCTTGACGGTTCATTAATGTCACGGCTGTCGACTGCTAATGTAAATGTTAGCTTCTGCATGCCAGTTCCATTACCTCACGCTGCCAACAGTAGTATGTAAGAAAGGGCGGAAACATCTTTCATTGTAGTTAATCTAGACCCAAACACGCAAGTTATGCTCTAATATCGCGTTTCGTGTTCTAAGCTTCAGTCGATTCTCGCTGTAGATTGCTCCAGCGGCGGCCTGCTCGTAATTTAATCAGTTATCAGGACTCGTCATGCGAACTGATACGTCAGGAGTAGTCTATTGCTATCACCTGAGCGACGTATTTTAGAAGCATTCCGAAAGACATAGACTGTCATCATTTCCAGACTACCGATCTGCCTATCGTGCCAATGCTGCACCAATTCTGCGCTGTCATTGCGTTATGCATACCCCTTTTTCTCACGCCGGTTGCTGGGGCTTCAAAGTGGCCTTTCTAACAAAACTGTCGAGTTGCCTCGAGTAGACTGACATTATCCTCCGACCGCTCGTGATGAGCTCGTAGAACCTTCTTCTTTGCAAAATTCTTGCGCTGGCAGAAGATAACCAGAGCCGCTGGCTGGACAGCTTTTGCCCGGGTCGGGCATATGCGGTAGACGCATTCTTCTAGAATGTTCTCAAAGACGTTTCACGCTCGCTCGATCCCTTAAGATGCATCCGTCGTTTCGACTCACAACTTCACCAGTGCTCTTCATCAGTCTACGGCTGTTCCTGTTGAACTGTTTCTTTTTACCCGCTGCCCCCTTGCTAAGCACCGTTCTCAACAACATTCCAGGTTCAACAGTTTCCGTTGTCCTCTGCAGATATTCTCCTTCCACTACGACTCTTACTCAAAAGTCGGTGGTACAACAGCCGCTCAACTACGTGCACTCTGCTGACTCACAAACCTTAACATGCATCCTTGATTCACGTCTCATTCGTCTGCTCACTGGCTCCTCCGTCCTGCCTACCCAGTCGTTGCTGCGCGGTCTCTCCCCTTTTTTAATAAAACGTTTCTGGCATTTTCGTTTCTGCAAAACCTCATATCGCCAGTTGTTGTTCAGCATCGCCGTGCCGGAGAATCATCTTTATGCAGCCTTACTAGGGACAAAGCATATTTCACAGAGTAAGGTATAATACCCGGTTCAGCACAAACTAACATATGGCTGCATGGCGCGCGCCTGCAAAAGACATCCGACAATAAAGAGCGACTTAGCGACAAGTGTCATTGTACGAGACTATTCTATCTCCAATACCGTCGTCGTTGCCGTTACCACCTTAACCTTTAAAGGCCAGCCGACCCGCTGCTGCACTGCACGAGCAGGCTGGCAGATGGACAGAAAACTCCGCCGCATAAATTGTAGTGTACTGGATTCCATTAGGGCTAGTGGTTGCTGGCAGTAGCTAGAGATACAACGGACGGCAAGCTTCACCGTTTTTTGTTCTCTATTGCCCCAATTCTCAGCCCGCTTGCCTGTCGCCTGCTGTCTACACGACACAGTCGTCAATTTTCTACACAGTAGTAGTGACGGCAGCAGCAAGGAAAGGAATGGTAGGAAGGGAGTGACTGCTTGCCTCCCCATGCACCTTCCACTGGTCGACATCGCATCGTAGCATTTGCCGCCGTTGTCAACAACACCCCATTCGAATCCTGTTATCGTTACTGGTAACGTTGCTGCCGTCATCATTGTCAAATGACAAGTGTTTTTCTCAAGAACAGAGAAAAATCAGGCAAGGACGATCGAAAGTAGGCTATCAGAAGAAGACGAAGCCGAATCGGGAAGGAGGAAAAATAGGAGACGGAAAATAAGCAGATCCGGGACACAGTGCCATATTGTATGGTTGGCAACTTGAACAGTCGTGTTGAGATGATGGCATCATTCGCATACTCTATTTTTTCCTCGCTCTGGCACTCCCTCTTTCGACAAACGGACTCTGCAGGCAGTCCACGTACGAGCCTGATCCGGCGGATGTGAGGCCCCGATGAGGCGCCGGCACGAGTCGGAACGGCTGCAATCGCAGTGGTAGAAGTTGTACTTGTTGTAGTAATAGTAGTCGTTCTATACGGAAATACGATCATGGAAAGGACTGCAACTTAGACGAAAGGCGAGAGAGTACTGGTCGGTAGAATTGGTCATTGGCCAAACACCGAACTTAGTTTAGCCGTCGCCGCCGCCGTTTCTGTCGCTAGCGGTCACCGGCGGAGGTACTCCTGGATTGGATCACGGTCTATAGTTGGAGGAAGTAGCCTAGCCAGTAATGATGGTAGGCGCGCTCGTCGTCTTTCAATGAAGTCGTCAACTAGGTGAAGAGGAGATAGGTAGCTGCTGATCGTGGACGGCTGTCTTGTGTACAAGACAGTGAGTCTATGTGTGTCATGTCAAAGATAGCGGTGTAGGTTTGATGGACAAGATGAATAAAATGCCTGACCCGTAGCAGTAGCGACGGTGGCGGACCAGCACAGCAGTACCGCCAAATTCCGCCGTATCCAGTGAGCCCTTATTGCCGGCCGTGCCTGTCGCCTCAAACGGAAAGGCGTGGAGATAATGTTCTGCCAAATCGGGAGGTGCGCGTACGTGCAAGGTCCAATTTCATTCAAGCAAAACGAACTAAGCACCGGCCGTTGCGGCAACAGTAATGATAGCAGCAATAGTTCCAAGAGTCTTAACACCCATTCGATTTTTAAGAAATAATTGTAATAGACTACTAACAGCTGAACCGCAACTGCTTTCTTGACTAACAAAGCAGAAGAAGGTAGTTTTCAAAATAGAGATACAGACGTCGACCTCTCGGAGGGTTACTAGAAAAGAAGAAACAAGGAATTCGCGCAGGAGGACCAGGTCCAGTGCCCTACAGATAAAAGCCATAACATCAATTGAGTGCTACGTCGGTCCTCAGTCGAGTGACAAACTTGATGAGCATTTGCTGTGCGTCGTGCTGTACGTTACTCTGTGGCACTACACGACTTTCTTCGCCAATAACTTGCTACCGAAGCTGTTTACTGCCACCGCGTGTGTTCCCCTGTTCACTGCTCTGTCTGTATGAATGTCTGGTTCCAACGCACTGGTTTTTGTGAAGAACGAGCAGAGCATTGGTCTTACTCAGCGAGAAACATTGCTGGTTACCTATAACTGTTCCGTTTAGCAATAGCATGCGGATCATGGAGGGTAGATCGGGAAGTGAGCGGGCGGTGATACAAAAATATGCAATGCAAGGAAGCGACGTAGATAGGGCATGTGGTACAAGAGCGTGGTAAGTGAGAACGTATACAGTGAGACTGTTAACCCGGAGCAAAAAAGAAACTGGCAAAATATTCTTTGGCAATTGTATTGTGTATATTGTAGAATTGTAACTAGGAGTAGATCGCTTTTCTTAGATTCGTTCCCGCCATGGCCCTCGCTCGAAGTCCTTACTGCTTCTATTCGTTCAGACACTGATAGGGCTTTGCTGTGCAAATCTACTAGTACTACTTTAAATGCGGCCCACTAGCTTTTTTGTTTGTTTGATAGAAAAAAAACTAGCAGATGATAAGGATCAACTAGGTCTAAGGCAACGTGTGGAACAGTGTAAGTGTAAGGCAGTTCAAGTTTAATCTACATAAAGATCATTTCAAAACGTGAGCATTTCAGTGGGACTGGTAGCAGTTCCCGTCGAAAGGCGCCTGTAGCAGTGGCGGCACTCGGAGACGGGAACGAAACAAGGAGCGAAGCAAAATAAGAAAAACTTGGAAGCCGTCGCTATCGACGCATTATTCAACGATTGCCTGCCCACCCGCTCAGGCCCATTGCACAGAATGTACCTTCGTGTTCTTTCTGGCGTTTTCCTGGCGACGTACCGACGGCACAGCAGCTTGCATTTCCATTGCGCGCTTTTCTGTTCGCTCATGGGTGATTGGCGCTACTTTATTCTTCGTCTTGACTGTATGAGCAAGATGACTCTCTGAACGTTGCTTATAGTAGGACCAAGGCGCTGCGCTGTAATGCGACGAGCCGAACAGAGAGGACAAAATAGGGATAAAGGACGATCGTTTGCTTCCGCCGCACGATATGCTTGTCCCTTCCCTCGTGTTGCGTTCCGCGTGCATAAATGCAGTCGCTTGGCATAGCCGGACTTCTGCTTGGGAACTTGCGTTCGTTGCTCCGCTGGTTGCTTTCTTTCGGCGCTTAGGCACTTCGACGACTGCTACTGCTAGCGCTACTATTACGTCCAGGAATTTGCCGGCTTGAGCTTACTTCGTAGACTCGAAGCCAAGGCGACCCTACTACGAGCTAGACTGAGCATGCAGCAAGTTGACTGACTTTCCAATGCTGACAGCGGCACGACGCGGCTGACACTCACCTCCCGAGCGAACGTGAGCGTTTACTCGCTTACTCACTCGTACAAGTATAGAGAACGAGGGACGCTGATGATCATGGTGGCTGCTTCGGTGCCGATGCGGCTTGCATAAACCCGTACCAACGACTCGGGGCATTGCCTGGTCGCCCGTGCTTGATGTTCCGGCCTCGCTGCTGTTGTGGCTGTTCTTGTTGTTATGCGTGTTGTCTCACAGCCACGACTCTTACCGACAGCTTGATAGAGTTGATGATTTGAAAACCTTTTCAGTGGCCTTGATGCGGGTGACCTTGTTTACAAGACGCTCTTTTCCTCCCACCGGATTCGCCTTCGGCGTCCCTGCTAGTTTATGTCCTTCCGGCCTGACTCAATGTGCGCGTCGCCATTACGGCATGTCAGCGATGTCGTGTACTCGTTCGTCCATTGTTGCAGTGATATGCAACGTCATATCTGATATTGCGCAGCAGATGTCAGAGCAGCGTTTGGCGTTTGTGCAGCAAAGAGGCCTGACGCAGCCGACGCATGTCTCTACGCACTGCCCCGCCTGTCGTGTGACTGGTGAGATATTTCAATACGATTCTCTTCGATATCGCTTTAAACGCTAACCAAAGGTAAGACTTCTGCTTACCTTTGCACTCCAGCTGTATTCTGAATAGGTGATATATATTGGTTATTTTCTTATCTAGTATCTGGCCACTAAAAGGGTGTAAAACAGTAACGATGTTTTCAATATATATTTGTCTAAACTTCTTCCCTTATTTTATTCGCGGTATGTTTTAAATCGATATCTCAATAAACGTCGGCGGTTTAGGAAATGCATAAATATCTTTAAGTTGAATAAAAACCGACGCTGCTAACATAATACAGAGAAATCCAAGATCAAAATGTGTATTAGTGTTCAAAGTTACCATCTAGTTTTATTTAGCGAAGACGATTTATTCGAATCAGGTTGAACTATGTCGTGAACTGGAACTACATTGGCCCGTGTATGCGTTTTATATATGTCGTACAAATATGCTATTGTAAACATGACTTGTACCTCGATAAGCGAGACTATTTACAACCCCTCGACACATAAATATATCACTTTAGTATCTAGACATGTTTGGTGTGTTTTAAAGATCATGCTCTTGACATCCTTGTCGTCGTTCACATCTGTAGATTCGTGGAAATTCACAAAGAACGCTGTTTCTTTTTCGCCAAGAAACGCAGAGAGACATTTTGTCGGAGATGGGATGTTTTGCGGGGTCATTGTTGTCGATTCAATATACGGTGTTGGCCGGAACCAATCGTCGACAGAAGCCATTCACGCCCAACGGTGCCCTGCTCGTTTCGATGAGCCGTACAAGTGGACGCACCTGATGTCAATGGCAAAAGGCGATTTACGCCCAGTTGTCAAAGATATTTTTCCATTGGTGCTGTTTCTTGAACTCTGGGGTCGCACGAACCGCTCAAAGCTGCATTGTGACAACATCGTAGTGTAATCTTTTTTGTATGTACTATAAATCATTTCTAGTCTAAATTTTAAGTCATCTTAGTGCTTTTTCTAAAATTCTTACGATTGGCGGACGTATCAGAAAAATCCGGTATTTCTAATCGTTAGCTGCGAGTACCCATATAATACTGAGAATATTTTTTTTATACCAAACCTAGCTACTATTCTTCCTCAACAACACCTTTGTGTCACATATAGGTACGCCACCAGGAGGTACGCCAAGGAGTGAGCCACTTCCATCGATTCGTGGTGAAATTAGTGCACCGTGTTATGTGTATAATCAAACCATTGTATTACAACTTCGGTTTGTCCGATTTCAGGCTACACGTTCTATAATTTTCCATTTCACACCAAGCGTCAGTTTAATTTAAAGTCGTCTCAAATCAGGCGTCTTCGACACTCTGAAACTTTGCCTGGTTTGCGGAAGTGGAAGCGACTGTGTGCTGTCGTTAAAATACATCGTGCTTAATTCCCCTGAACTATATACTCTCCCGTCGCGCTTCGTCTTGTGCGCTTTCTTTGACGAACTAGCAGTCGCCGTAGAAGGGGCAGTGTTTAAATGTACGTCATGGTACGCCTTCAGATGACAAACCGGACAATGCTTAATCGTACCCTGTCACCAGCAATTCTTCTTCCAATCCCCAAGCCAATTTAATCTGAGCCCTTCGCTGGATCTAGTGTTATCGATATCTCACTTGGGCAGAATAAAGAAATTCACCGTTATTATGAGATACCTAAGGGTTAAAGCCGCTCTCTTGTCGTTTCTCTTTCGACGGATAGACTGCCGAGGGAAAGAGCATGACACGAAGTAGGCAAGAGATGGGGAGGAATGGTGTTCTGCATTGGCTCTATCCGCTGCTATTGCGTCCACGCTTAACTTTAACGTCATTGGTCGAATGTAATAATGGCATTTATCAAAATGCTCTTCATTAGCATCCGCTTTCTTCCGCGTTAATAATCAGCTAATGGCGAATTAATGACGCACTTATTTAGCTACCAGCTATAAGTGTACTGTAGAGGGTCGCCGACCAAGCCCGATCTCGAGAGCTGCGAGAGGACTCGGAGCCGCATTGTCTTCCCCCGCTCATTGCAGAAGAGGTCATGCAAATTTTGTGCTGACACCGCGTGCTGCGCGCTTCCAGCCAAAAGACCGACCAAAACGTCGAAGAGAAACTCAGCCTATGTCCTAGGGCGTTAAAACAGGAGGGTAAAAAGAGAGTTAAGGGCAACATGACCGTGGTAGGGCCGTCAGATAGCTAGAGTGGATAAGAAACAAGGCCTGTAAGAACGCACCGGAGAAGAAAAGGTAGCAGTAGGGGTGAGGGAGTTAGCTGAATGGTGTTGGGAAAAAGGGAAGATCACACGCACGCAGTCAAAGCAGCAAACGCCAGAGACGAAAGGCCGACCAACGGCCAAGCAACCGAACCAAATACCGCCGTTCAGGGACAGAAGCGATGGTCGCCCTTCCAGTCGAATGGCAAAGGCCGTTCGGCGACTTGCCAGCCGACGGCCGCTCAGCCGGAACCGAGCTGGGTCGAACTGAACGTCTTCTCCCACAATGCCGGTGCAGGCAAGCGGGCGGTCGGGCAGATCAGCGGACGACGAAAACGACGAAGAAAAATTCAAGCCGAGTGTAACCGTTCTTCCCTCTTGCCGGTATATTCTTAGCCTTCTCAACCTTTGCCCTCCACCTTCTTTGCACTGTCCGGAATGACCACGCTCGAAATGCAGTATTGCAATGCAAGAGGGTAAACGAGCGGGCTACCAAGTTTTTCCCCCTTTGATTTCTTGCTTCTCTTGCTTGTCTTTCTCTACCTTCTTCCTTAGACATGTTGTGGCTCTATCTCTCTCTCTTTCTCAAGCGTTTCGATTCCCCCCAATCCTAGCCCGGTTTCTCGTTCAACTTGAAGCGACGAATACTGCGAGTGGATTCTTCTGCTCTATAGTAAGTCTGTCGGCTGCCGCCACCTCTCTCCAAAAGCGCATATACTTAGAACGTGAAGGCACACTCGTTTCCAAACCCTATCCTTGGCTGGCCTCCTTTTTGACTTTGCCTAGGATAGCTGAATGCCAGCACCAGCAGGCCGGCAGACAGGCTGATGCACAATATCGCGTCTATCCAACACGACTATTAAAAAGAGACCTATCAGGCTCGCAAAGTAGCATGGAAATGACTGCGACTAGGAAAGATTTACGGCTAGGTTAGAACAAAAGACGGAAGAAAGATGAGAATGCGATACGTAGAAGGAGGTTTGTCGAAAGAGCAGTTGTGCAGCGCAACGATTTAGCGAGAAAAAAATTTAGCGGGGGTGACGGAAAAAAGACAATATTGTTAGACTAGTAGTAAATGAATAAATATTTTAGGAGCCAACATACGGTTGTCGTTGGAATGGACAAATCACTGAGCAAAGGAATCAAAAATAAGAATGACAGAAAAATCTTAACGGTGGAAATATAGAGAAACGGAATATATTGGGGGAAATCACGTAGGACCGCTTCCCAACAACAACTGAATATCGGGAGAATACCACTGTTTATCTTAAACTAAACGAACGGTACTACAAACTCTGGCTTCGAGAACCACTGTCCGATGACATCATTGTTATATACAAAAGCCATACGCGTATAACGATACAATACCGTATGTATAACGTGGTCATGTGCTTATGTAGGGAGCATGAATCACATCACTGCGATTTTTTTTGTCAAATAGATATCTTCTCATGAGTTCTTCATATTTGGGTTTACGTTAAATGAAATTCATACGAACCGTATCCCTAAATAACAGTTTATTTCTGCATACGTACATGCACGTCACGTATTTCATAAGTGTAAAATACATAACGAAGTTCCAACGGAATCGATCTTAACTGTCTTTTTACCCTTCATCGGCTCATAACGAACGACGATCTACTTTGTCTATTAGGCGATACGAGAACGGTCACGTATAAAACCTACATCACGTCAGAAGGCAATAGGTCAACCAATAAATACTTGTCAAACTTTATAACCATAGCTTGACCTTAAGTTTTGTGGACTGGTGTCTTTTTGAAATTTATTACGGCTTCGTGGACGTGCTCCAATTACGCCACAGAACAAAGTAAAGTAGTAAGCTTAATTGATAAAGAACGCATTTCGATAAACAGCTAGATAGTAAATTACTACAAAAAGCTTGCAAACAAAAAAATTAAAAGAAATCAATTATCTGTTTGGAAATTTCAAATCTCAACCTTGGGGCCTTTAATTAGACAAGCAAACAAAGGAAGCATGCTAATACAATGCTTTTATATATATATATATATTTGTTTTTTGTACACGTATGAAACACCCAACCGGATACAGCCGTTTGAGATGTAGTAGTTAATCTCTCTGTGATAACGTATGACTAGTGCTCTGTTTTCTAGCCAAGTTACAGCTGCACCGCACGTCTATTGAATGTTTTTTCTTTCACTGTTTCAGTTTAATTACTGTATTAAGGCATGACTCATGGAAACACTTATCTGCTTTCCCTATTCGGATTCTGTTGTTCGTACATGTGGGGCATCCAAATTAAAACTTTAAAAAGGTCTGAATTTAGATGATATAGATTTTCCACGTGTATTTTTTTTTCCATATACTAGAGCTGTCATTTCTGACTTAGCAATAGATATTGTTTTCTGTAAAATGGAAATATCAACTTTTATGTAAAAGATCAAGCTGCATAAAGATGGTCCTTTGACCCATTTCGAAACCACTTAAACATGAGGATCTTTTCGTTTACTTTATGAAAATATTTCCCAGTTTTTTTTTTTCAGAAGCTACATGTAAACTGGCAATAATGGAAAATAGTGATTTCGGGAAAAAGCAAAGATTTCTAGTTAGTTGATGCTTCGTCTACCGCCTTTGTTCAAATTGCGAAAATGTAGCCCTGTTTTACCATGACAAATCTACCATTTTGTTTTAGAAAGAACTGGCTTTCTAGTGGTACCACGAATAGCAAATGAGCACGTGCCCGCTACGATAAGCAGTCTGCCAAAGTTCGTTGGACTACCCTACTATACGACTGTAGCTTGTTGTTAGAGCCATAGGAGTCTGCTTTTAGCTTTGTGTATCCTTTACCGATATTCTGGAGTGCTTCTTCTCGTTTATGCTTTGTTGTTCCATCACAATTCTGCCCCTCTACGATGCCCACTGGCGGGCTAAAATGTCGTATAATATGTTTTACACGCAGAATGAATCCATTGTAAAAGAGGGACTGGGTGGAAGGAAGAAGAAGGGCTTTCTTGAGTGTGTCTCTCGAACATCCAGGCAGGCGGCAGGGTTGAATGTTCTCGCTCGGCTACCATTGATACGGTGCAGAGGGTGGTTGAAAACCTATCGTAGTAGTACTATAAGGTACAAAAAGACAGACTGGCCGACCTTTGATTTACTATTCGTTGTCGCTCGGCTGTTGTTATCGTTGCGACTGCTTCACAATAAACTAGCTGCGTTGACTACCAACGATGTGATGAATTTCCAAAACGAATGTCGTGTCATTCGACGACGTTGGTTCCATCGACCCTCCAAAATCGATTGAGTGACACACCGCTTAACACTTCGCTTCGACAGCTGACTATGCCATTAGGAGCTGTATGTATTTCCAATCGAAATTTTGAACGAGTGCAGGCAGAAGCAGACCAAGACTAGGCGAGTTAAAGCAAAGCTGAGAAATTTAAGCGAACGAGGCGGTGGCGGCGGCGGCGGCGGCGGCAGCAGCATCAGGCCCTCACTGTACAAGCAGTTGATGGCGTTGAATACACGTAAGGGTAGAAAGGGCCAAGTGGGAGACAGAGTTGCAGCGGGTGAAAAACGTTTCGTTTTTCTTTTGCGCCTTCCTGCCTGCGCCTGCTCTATCCCCTTTTCTCCTATTATGCCTCTTTTCGTATGTGCATGAAGTATTTGATCAACCACGAAGACCAGACTGATGCTTCCCAAGGACAATTTTGACGACCGACGCACCTACTTTCGCTGTCCCGTCCCACTTTTAACGTCGCCTTTGCCTTATCCTCCGCCATGTATAGGTATGCACTCACAGACGTGCCCGCTCAGTCAATGGTGTATGGCACGGTTGCCTCTGCGCATTGTAGGTGTTTTCCTACCTTCGTTCTATTAGTCTGCATTTTGCCGCGACAACCAGACCTAGTCATTTCGTCCTTGCCGCGCTCCTTCGCGCAATCCCAGAACGGCTTGGGTTTTCTCAACTCTGTCAGCAGTACACTACCGAGCCAGGTCTGCCAACAGAAATAAAATACTACTTCCTCTCTTTGGGCTAAGCGCTAGCTAGAGGCCGAAAAATAGAGATTTGTGGCGTGAGTGATAAAATGAGAAGCCGAGAAGATGATCAGAGACATGACTGAAGCAACGCTGAAGCGATGGACACCGCTGACGTCGAACAAGAGGTTAATAGACCGCTGCTGAACTGTCGTCTGAAGTTGAAAGAGCTAATTCAAATTTTTGAATGGCGCGAATGGTGCGGTTTTGGTGAGGACGGAACAGGAACGAGAACTAAGAAGAAACGGGGAAAATAGAAAAAAAAAAAAGAAAAGCGAGAGATCGGCGATCATTTGCATCCGAAAAGAAGAATTTGTTCACTGAGTGGAGTGCGTAGCGGGTTGTGGATTGGCAAAAAAGTCTCGTCACACAGACACACAAATATACTCAATTGTGCATCATTAGGACACAAACAGAACTCGGCCGGGCAGCTCTTGGTTTAAATTTGGTTGAATTTCGTTTTGAAACTGTCATCGTTGTTGTCGGTGTTTTTCTAATGGAGGGGGCAGAGTTCAAGTGAACGAAAACTGAAGATGGGCTAAAGAATGGCGCAAGAACGGAATATTTTGCTAGCTGTGCTTTGAACAAGGCCTTAAAGAAATGAGATTCCGGTCCAGACTAGGACTATTTTTACCATGACATCGAAAAGTGTCATCGTTGAGCATTATCTACGAATTTTGTGCTACTTTCCTAGTTCTCTTTTCCTCTCTGTTCTTTGCAGTTTTTAAAAGTTCTACTGAAAAAATATGGCTGGGATGACTTTTTTGTGTATTTAACTTTAAATATCGTGACTGCGGTTTACTCATCCACCTTCTCCCGTGCACAGAAATTGATTTGCCGAGATGCTATTGTTGTTACCTAATGAGCAGAAGAGATGATTAAACCGAAATATGTAAGGAACAGGGCGGAAAATTATGTGTTTGCGAACAAGTGATCAGATAATAAATGTGGGAGTAACTTGTTTACTTATCCACCTCGACGGTCTGATTCAGTACATATGTCTAGAAAAAAATATATATATCATAAGCTATAAGCATATCAATATGTATTATAATAGCACATGTAAAATGCAGAGTCGAAAGGTTGGAGCACCTGGATGGTAAAATGTCGTTTGTTGTTTCTGATGTTTTATGAACTTAATTTAGGCTCAGTTCATCAATTAATTGACGCCACTTGTGTTAAGGATCGAGTTTGTTAATTGACTGATTTATTCATTTTGTGCTGAAGCTAAATAAATCATTATATGGCTAGTATATACGGTTGCATCTGTATGTTGTTTATTCAGAAGTTTTTGTGAGAAAATAATAAGGGAACATAATGAAGAAGTTCATTGTCCGTTCCCTTCTTCGTCTGTTTACCTGGGTAATCTCCGCGCTGTCTTCTATATATAAAGCCTTACGCGGCCATTTACACCGTACACATACTGAAGACGTGTCCCTAAGAATGGGGAGAAGAGTGGTTCCCACACATTCGCATACACAAAAAAGAACAAGGACTTTTGGAAGAAAAGCGAAAAAAAAAAAACATATATGAACATGGGCAAAAGAAAGATTAATGCTCGTTCCCTCACTGCCTTCCTTCCTCCAATGTCCTGTTCATCTCAAGTTCGTTTCCTGTCCCTTTTCCTTCTTTTCCTTTTTCCTCTAGTGTTGATGATGCTGGCACCATTCTCATAGTGCCGCTGTCGCGGCCTTCGCTTCTTGACGTCATCGTCGTCGTGGGCGAAAACCGTCTGGACTGAAAGTCGCCCCGTTCTTTGTCGTATTCTATAGACTAAAACGAAGAGGACAAATAGAAAGGCTGAACGAGACGGGAAAATTCACTTGGTCTCTTTAGCTGCCCAGATCTCCTAAAAGGCGAAACTGAAGGGGTCTAACATACGTTCGCCTAAAGTAATCGAGTGGACGACCACCACCGAAGTAATAAAAGAAGACAAGAAAATTGTAATTAAAATTTTATGGATTATAATTAAGTACGCACATACACATACACGCGCTTATACATGCCAGAAAAACAAATTATGTACAATCAAACGGTTGGAAGGACGTCTAACCATCGAAACGACGCAGGAAGAAAGCTGCCACTGCTACTAATACCTGATGCAGCGCAAGCGTTCGTGCGTGAATTCGTTCCTGAGGAGGACGGGGGTGTACCCGCATGACGTTCCGTACATTGCCAATAGCGATAGGTAGCCTCGTGTAACTTATTCCAATATTACGAAATCATTTTTAAGCCCAATCAGCTAATTCCAATTTATTATTGGGAGCAAAGGGACCGCTTCGCCGATTTAATGATTCTAACCGGCTGGGTGTCCCACCTCAAATGTCAGTGGTGGTTAAAGTAACTTCTAGCGTCATTTTGACGAGCATGACCAGCGGCAGAAAAACGGTGACAACGATAACAGCATTAAATATAGTATTCGCACGAGCAGTAATGGACGTATATTAAGCGTTTTCTATTTGTAAAGCAAACAGGCAGAACGGCTAAGTAAGGAGTAAGGAGTGCTCAGGAAAAATCCGACGGCGAAAATACCTTTCCAGTTTCGCTCGGACTCAAAGTGATCGATTATAACTTACGACGTTTTCGTGCTGATAATGATTGTTCGTGCCTGGCACGAAGAAGACCTCAATCGAAATAGAATAGACGACAGAGAAGAGTACGGCTTATGATTCAGATGCAACATTCGCTCGCGCCAGTTCCGTCGACTCCTGCCATAAGTTAACTTGAATCGTCACTCATTGTAATCAGCCAGTACAAATACATCATTTACTAATTTGCATACACTACATAGTAGCACCTCCTTGTCAGCTTTTCGCATAAAACGAACTCAAATTACGTATAGTTTAGTATTTGCTATATGAGCTTACGTAACTTACAAGCTTCATTCCATTAAGCATATTAACCCAATCAAAATATTACCCACTTCAACATGCACGCAACGCTAGCCTGCCAAAAACATAATGAGATTGATCGACAACTCTAAGACATGCCACACAGTCTACCAGCCAAGCCGGTAATGTACTGTATCAAAGCTCCTGAGGTCTAGAAGCCTATTAGTTAGTCAAGCCGCCTGTTGTCGACGATGTAGCTGTAGACGAACGTGGTGCCTAATGCCTTACTCTTCTGTATTGTAATGAGATCATTTTACCTAGGCTGAAACGTCATCACCATTTCATTTAGTTTGTCGCTAGTAACAAGCGACATTGTCGATAGAAAACCAGACGCAATTGCAGCAAAGAGGCCCCCTTTCGTGAGGCGATGCTCATGGTTCGTACTTGTTGATTTTTTTGCCATAAACACCCCGAGTCAAACCCGTCGTCTGAGCGTCGTAACCTGCAACCCGAGGGCCGGACGGCAGAAACCTAGAAAAAAGCACGAGAGCTGCTAAGACACGGTAGCGAACTGTCGCTAAGTGACGCCTCCAAGTAGTGAGAATAAAGAGGAGGCTGTAAGTGCTCGCGTGTGTAGCATGCACTATTCTGGTGTCAATGCTCGCGGACGCGGTAGTTGGTCTTCTTTTCTACGATGTGTCGTGTTCTCGCATTCATCCACACTGACTCGCCTGTGAGAGCATTCGAAGACCGGCGGAAGCGGCAGTTGTCGTTACCAGGTGACCGGACTGACGTGAAGTCAGTTGCTGAAGCAAGTGAAGGCGAGGAACGAAACATTGAAGTCACTTGACGAAGCTGAAGTGTTGATGATGGCATAGCTAGTATGGCATAGGTGGATGTGTATAGCCTACACTGGGCCGTGTTTCACGATGGCATGGGTTAGCCATCATCCTTTGAGTGAAGCCTATAGTTTTCTTCTCGTTGAGCGACCCAGAAGGTAAGAACAATTTTAGATACCGTAATTCCTATGGCGGTATTAGAGGTCTGAAATGTGTCTGTGTTGTTACTTTCATGCACTAGAAACATCTACTGGATACACTTAAGTATGAAAAGAGGAGGGACTGCTGGAGCTACTTGTACAAGTGGATGCTATACCAAGTTAGCGATAGCAAGGGGTACAGTGGCGCACTACAGAGTCTTCCTTTGTCCCGCTTTACTCTACTCTACGCTTTTACTGTCTTACTACTGCTGTTCACCTCGATGATGATGCTACTGCTGGTACACCCACTAGGATTGCTGCTGCTGCTGATGCTGTTGTTCTAGGTGGTAACCGTTGCGTGGTAGGGGGCAGTCGGTAGTAGCTAGTAGTTGTAGGTATCTATTATTCAACAAAATTTGTTAAACAAAAGACCTTCGCCGAAAGGCAAGGAGATAGCGCTACTCACCCTGCTATTGTTGGCGTTACTCCTGTACCGATTCAAGGTACGGGGTAACACATTGCAACTTGAAGGTTAGAAAGGAGGTGCCAGTTAGGGTGAGCGCATACAAAAGCTGCAATAGACACCCTTGTGTGGGCGCAAAACTCGGCCTGAAGGCCCCTTTTCTGCCCCCGTCTTCTACGCTGCTTTATCCATCCCTCTTTCGCATTTAGGTGCTACTAACTCCTGCACTACGAACCCATTCGAGGGCCCCCACTTCCCACCCACGTTATCCTTGCGGCATTCTTATACTCATCCCAGCAGTTCCGCGAGCTTGCTGGCTGGGGAGTAGCTCGCAAATCGACGCTATGTCTCTGCTTGGGTCCCAGCACCCAGTGCTTTGGGAAAAAAACGTACTTCGCAGCCCAAAGTAAGCATAGTGCCGTTGCCCATGGCTAGCGAACTTTATACAGCGAGACTGCCCAAGGACATACATCGGGATGGCTGCCGGATGGCAGGATGCGGAGGCATCAAAGACGCGGGAGCGGCGGCAACAGCAGGGCCATAGCGACCGTAGCTACTGTGTGTGGGAAAAAGAAAAGAGGGCGTAAATGCAACCTGGAGGAGCTCTTTTTTCTTTTGCTTTTTCTTCGTGTTGTAGCTAGCGTTTTCACCCTGCTGCTAGTTGTTACGCGATTGTTGTCTGTCCCGAATATAGTCCTGTGTAGATCCTTCGTAACAACCCACCTAACGAGTTAGCTAGCTATTCTATGCAGTTTAGAAACCACTCGTTCGACGGCTCGTTCCTCTCTGACCAAGGGCAAAATAGATGGCAAGAACCACGTTTACCTAACCTAACCAATTTTTAGAAAAAAAAACTTCGCGTTACGCAGTGGACGTAGTAGATTATGATGATAGTGCCATCTGTCATCTCTATTGTTGTTGTTATTGTCGTTGCTGCTACTGATGTTATAATCGTCGGCATTCTTCGTCTTCAACAGATGTCTGTGGAGGTCATTTTCGAAGTTGTAAGATGGCTAGACAGCGGTTAGCTACGAAAGGTAGCTAGGTTGGAAAGAAGCGAGGAACGCAGGCGTCCATCGGGTGCGCATAACAGCGAAGTCGGCCGATCGTTGGTTTTCAATTTAGACCTCGCTGGGGCATCAGCATCCGTACCATCGCTACTTCTTAGGGCACTGTTATCCTTCCTGTATGACACAACTAATTGCGGTGAAATCATGATGGATAACATAATGCATGTTAGCTTAGTGTGTATATTAGAATATGTACAGTACTATGTATACACGTGCTGGAGTCTACTTTCTCTGTTTGACCATTCGCGATGAAACGATGGCAGGCAGGCAGGCGGTCTCGAATTGAACTTAAACCGACTAGATTCGATCAGAGATGACGGTGGCAGTAGCGACTCAGAACGAGATGCATCTGCATCTAATAGAGATGATGATAGTGATGGTGCTTTTTTATTGCCGCCCCCGCCACCGGCTTTCTTTTTACCCTTAACAGCACGGCTGCCTGTCTAACACCTCTTTTCCAACTAACCATTGGCTGGAGTTCCGTTTCCCCTCCTCGTGGCTTCGTCTCCGAGGGCTTATTGACTCTTGCCGCGCACGCGGTCACACAGGGACGACGGCATGAACGCGGTATGAAAGTCGTAGTTCGCTCTGGAGTGCGCCGATATCGTCCCTGGTTCGCCCTCACGAAATCGACTTGCGGGCAAAGCCCAACGTTGCTCGAGGGCATCAAAAGTTTTTAGTTAATCTTCGGCCGACGACGGCCGCCGCAAGGCAAACGAAAGCCGCGGCAGTGCATAGGCGTAGGCTCAACAGTGAACGACGGCCACGGCGAAGACGACGACAACAATTACAGCGACGAGCCGCCAAAGAAGCCGATCGGTCGCCGGAAGAGTAGCAGTGACGGTAGCGGCGGCAACGGACGAAAGAAAGGACCAGCGGCACAGAAGAATCTCGAGGTCATGCAAAAACGGATTATAAAGTGTCAAAGGCTCGACGAGGGGTCATCTTGTTTTCTTGCAGCTGCTCTTGTTCGGAATGGCTGAAAGCTAGCTCGGCAGACAGGCGACGACTGACAGATGTCAGTAAGCGAATAGAGCAGTACTAAAGGTAGTTTGAAAAATGGCCAACTCCTACTTCCACCGCGTTGCCGACACTGATGCTAAAGCAGAGATTAGTCAGCGAGTTATTATTATTCTTCGAACAGGTCACGTATCTTAATCAGTCCACACATTGGCCTCCGCCGTGTAGAGAGCACCTAAGAGTTTACTGAAACATTTTTAGTTTGGATGAAGGTTACCTTCGGATGACTGGGCGCGAATATACCAAAATAGAACACAGTTTAAATTCAGTAGAAATGTTTGGCTTTAAAGATAAACCCTAGGTCATATTAGATAAGTGACATAGCTGTCAATATGACCCTCATTCAACTTGCATACCAGAAATATCTCCCAAAATTGCCCTATATATGTCATGCACCATGCGAATTTGCATGACTGATAAAAAGTAATTTTAATCTTAAACTAGGCACTTATAGTTGATATAGCGAAGGGGTGAAAAGGCGCATACGCTTTACTGGCGAATCTAGCAACACTATGCATGAGAAGTTTGGAATCTAAACGTTGGAAGCGGGGATATTCGGACGATACGAACGAATCCGTTACCCGCTGCCTCACCTTAGCTGAAGGCGACATCTCGTGTTCGTTATGAGCTTTTTTCACAGGATGGCGGCTACAGCTGCCCAGACGCATGTGCACCAACCAGCAGATGGCTTCTTATAGTGTTCTTCCAATCTCGTCTCGTTTACACAATGAAGAACCATGGAAAGATTTTGAGCGGCAGGTCTGTCCATGCATTGTTAACAGGGGGCAAGTTATGCATATTCATTGCGATCTTAGAGGCGGCTTCTGCCCGAGGCTATACTTCCATCTTTACCACGCTCTTCTTTTTAGCATCCCCACCGTTCCTGAATCCCCACAAAAGCACCAGGACATGACAGGAGTTCTTACCTGCTTACGGTCTGTGTTTTGTTTAATATGCTCATCAGCACCCAGCGTCTTTAGTCTCACCTTGCTTATCATCCTCTCCTTCATATCTGCATTCTGATACCTCGTCCTTTGGCAGTTCGTTCAGATTCACAGTCCCCTAGCTTCTAACCCCTATCTTTTTTTTGACAGCGTGTCCTCACTTCCGGACTTATTTTTCCTTGACCGGCCTGCTTTATTGGTGTGTGTATAAAGAGAAGACGGTGCATCTATATTGCAGGCTTATTTTATGCTTCACTTCTAAGTTTGTATCCGTAACTAAGTTTCTTTTTTCGCATGTGCTACAAGTGTCATAGTTATTCAATATAACAACTACGCGACTGTAGCTTCGACTTGGGACCTAAACCACTAATTAATCATTTTCAGTATATTCATTCTCTAATCCGTGAATAGCAACGGTGCCCTAAACGATAAATGTATCGCTCGAATATGCTGCATATAAAAAATTCCAACATAATAAGGTTTTCGGCTAATAGCTCACTAAAAATAAAAACGACCAAATAAAAAATGACCAAAAAACTTGCAAAAAAGGTGCAAAAAAGCCGATCGAAACAAAAAAATAACCGTTTAGCCCTAATAGGGCAAAAAGATCATCGCTCAAATTTCGAAATCGACTCACTGTTATTTTCCATGACGAATTTGTTGCTTTTTTTTTTTTCTTTTAGACACTTTACTATTGTTTTGTACCAGGAATCGCTTATGTCCGTTGCAATGAATAGCGCAGCGCAGCTTTCTCCAATTAAAAGCATCGCTTTTTTTGGAAGGGAGATGGTCTAGACAGCTAAGCCTCCGGTTCAAATAGACCAGGAACCGTTGCTTTAAGTCTCGTTAATGACACATACTACACAGTCTGTGTAAATAAAAGAAATTATTTACTTATGTAAGCAGTAGATTGATCCGTATATAGCAAGCATAGATATAAACAAAACGACGACGAAAAAGCGAGTTCTTACAGTTGCGTCTTCATGACACATCGCGATTGCAGTCGAGGGAGGTGGATAGAGGGGATGAGACACAGAGGAGCTTCTTCCTGCCATTCAGCCGGTTTACCGTTTAGCACAGGCGTGCTGCAATGGCCTCTGGCGCCAGCAGGCTGTCGTCACTCGGAATCTTAACACAGTGTGGGACCAGATTGACCGCAGCAAATAGTGTATCTGCGAAACTGTATGGGTGTTAACATCAGCAGCAGGAAGTAAAGAACATCAGGGTAGAAACAAGCAGGCGAACTAGGGGAAGTTTTCGATAGCATAATGGGTAACGGGCACCTAGTAGCGGCGCAACTGAAAGATACGCCAAAAAATATCCAATGAACAGGAACGATCGAAGAGTTGGGAGTGCGTGACGAAAAGAAGCACAGAAAGAGAGAGAAAGTTACTGTCGTATGCTGTCTACTGTTTGGGTCCGTGTTTTTGCGTTTGACTGACAAGGGCAATGCCGCAGACACCGCCACTCTGCTTCTATGTCTTGTTCCTCTGCGACCGCTTAGCTAGACCCTTGTGTTATGCTGCTGAAAGAAGAGAGCAGGAATACGAGAAAAAGACGAGGACATGAACATAGACCAACATTATTACATTCGTTCTAATGAAATTGTGCGTATGAGGGAGAATGGGTTTCAGCGAGTGTCTGCGCGTGTGTTTCGCCTTCAGCTTCCGAATACCCTGTATTCTTCATTAATGAACACGAGTACCACCAATGCCGGGGCTGCTCACGTTCGTTGATCGTATCGTTTTCAATCTCGTCATGAACAGATACGGAAACGAATAACACATAGAGAATTGCTGTTACCTAGGAAGGCATTACCCATTCTAGCGATTTTTTTCTCATACAGCTGCTCGCTTCGAGCAGCCCGAGGTGCTGCCATCGCAAGAGATCTCCGGATAGAAAAAGGGCCGACGGGTCTGACTTTTTTTTGGTCGGTCAACATGGGACAGACAATCACGCGCAAATTTTCTCTCCTCGTACGGACACTTTAGGACCTCTACGTCCTGCACGTTACAACGACTGCTCCTGGATTGACTGCATTGCTCCCCTCGTGATTTAAATTTGCCGTCGTAACTGCCATCGCCTTCGTTCTTACCAGCCTAGTCACCATGATCATACATAACAAAAGAGATATAAAGTCGTAGTGAATCTCTTAGAACAACGACAGCGTGTTAGAATTAAAAAGAAAAAAGCAAAAAATGTTTCTAGTTTATGTCGTAACGACGAGAAGTACGACAGATACATGAGTAGCAGTAACGTCCCACAAATATTGGTAACCGAGGCAGATCCAGATCTGGCTATTTTGAAAATGTTAGAATAAAAAAAGAACAAGATGAAAGCATACGGTATGTGAATCGTGGTATAATATAATTCTACATACGGCTTGCGTGCGACAAAGATCGTCGAAGCTTAGCTTCGTGGTATTTCTGAGCTGCTCAAGATGTACCACCTACATTATTGTGACTCCCTCTTTCGTCATATTCTCTCTATATTTCTGCTTTTTTATTCTGTTGGTTCTTACAGTTCCTATCACGTTTGAATTGAATAATAGAAGTCTAAACTTCTAATATCCTTGTGCAATATTTAGCGAAAGGGGTAGTCATGTGTACAATATACAATCGTACATGTACGCATCGTTCGTTTGTCAATTTTATACTGAGAGAAAAAGGGGGATCTTGTCAAGTGCAGTACTCTTCACCGTCCTGGTACCTGTAAAACCGTACCAGTTTTTACCAATATTATTTCATCACCAAGCAACGAAACGATTAATGGATTTCTCTCGTGCTTTAGCTTTTATAACCCCGAAATGATTCAAGGTCGATTTTTATTCTGTCTAACATAATTTTTCGTTGTTTTTCGTTTTTGTCCGAGCTGTCACTTTTCTCTGTCTACGAACTGTCAACAACTAGTGCTAGCAACATTATAAACACTAGTCTATAACGTGCACCGTCATTTCATTCAGCGCATGTAACTTGTTACCTCTGTTTCTCTAACACGTGAGACGCTATCGTTCGTGCCCTCATCATCACAATACACGGCGCGTTTTCGAACGTCTGCCGTATATATCGCAAAGGGAAGTGGCAGAGGTTTGTATATACATATGTGTCCTATACAAGCCCTAGCGAATGAGGGATGTTGTGGAGCGCGATTAGTAGAAGTGGTAGCGTCTTGTATATGCACCTGTGGGCATTTTTGAGTGTAGTGTCAACTGTCGTAGGCTCAAAAACAACAATCTCCAATTTTCCTAATTCATTATATTCTGTTAATAGAGAAAGAGGCGCGTTGAACGGTGTAGGTGTTCAAGAATAACACGACGACTAATTAGGTTTGTCAAAGCTAGCATAAGCTAAACTAAGGAAATGCCGTGCGAGCGTTTACTTCACTAAGTGTATAAGTTATCTTCATTCAAATTAACTTCAAAACTATTAGCCTACGTGTTTGTATTAACCCTCCTTATATATGATATACCATAGTAGTTATGAGATAGATGCGCAGTGTCAGTGATCATACCCAACAGCTATAGGATCTCATCTAGTAGACACGCCCATTTCTATGCGAACATACCACTCACTTGGTGACTAGTTGGCTGGCACATACGAGATTCGCTAGAAGGTCTTCTTGGTAATGCTTGCCATCCTCATTGGCCATTCGGCGTTGACGCGGCCGCCAAGAAGTGTAGGCGAGAAGGGAAGTTGGGGGGCCGTTCGGAAAGCTGAGTGGGTCCGTAGCCCGAGCCGCTGAGAGGGATGCGAGCCTAACGGCGCTAAAGTAACGAAAAAAGGGCGATGACTTTGAGGCGAACGGAAGCCATAGACCATCTCATTCATAATTTATTCCCGTATGATGTCTTGCCAGGCAGCAAACTTGCTATGATAGCAGTGCCAACATGCACTGCTACCGCCATGGCTAGTAACTGATTGACTGTGGCCATCTAACCAGGCATCTAGGTATAGACTGTGACAGGAGTCATGCGATCCGGTTGGCTAACGGCTTCGACATTACCGTCCTCGCAACTTCCTATGCTCCGTCGGAAAATACGCCATGTTTCAAAGTTGCCTTGCCGGAGATGAAACTCCAGCTGGGTTTGTCTCTATATATCTCCACAGACACCATTACTGCTATATTGGACCTAATCAGCTCAGTTGCGTGTTGCCAAAATTACTCAAAACGATAATTGTTTATAATGTAGAAGTTTACGATGTAATCAATCACCATAGCCATAATTATTGTAGGATATGTATATTTCTATGAGCTACCGATTGCTGATCCATATTAGAAATACTGTGAATCGTTAAAGTCGATCGTATAGGATTGGTTAAGCTCCTTTTGTTCCCTATTCTGTCATCACTCTGTGAGAATATTTCTTATAACTATGAGAGAAGTCTTCCGCATATAACAATAGTCCTGCGATTATCTATGTATCACACACGAAATAACATAGCTACTGTGTATTAAGTTTCTTTTCGCTTTTAGAGCTTCGTTGTCACACCAATGACACGTCTTCTAGATATTATACTATAATAAGAAAATTACCACAAGCTAGCTTATGATAGCATAGTATTCTTCAGGACCGTCACAAATCACAGAATAGCTATTCTTTAAAGCGGGTAGATCTTTCAGCGTGGACAGTCGTCAAGAAAGTCACGTCTCATAATGGTTAAAAAATGTCTTGGATTGACGTTCCTTTGTCTTCACCCATATACGTGGTATGTAAACGAATAGGGGTTCCTTTAAGTTTCTGCGTATACTGCAGGGTACGATCATGGCTGTGCGTTCCGACTGCTGTGAAAACATTCGAATCTCAGCTTTTACCCTGACGCCTGTTCCGTCGACGCTAAGAAGACGAAGCAGGCAGTCAGTGCTGTTGCTGCTGATACCTCAACTACTGCTGTTAACGAGCCAACGCCAAGAATCTGATTGGCTTTTGTCTTTTTGCAATCGACTGGCCGAAACCTGACCGTCTTGTAACACCCCATAATATAGTAGCGATACATGCACCAACACGACGTCACATATGATACACTACAGGCGCCTAAGTAGTTGCAGGTTTCGTCTTTTATCCCTTTTTGGCTTTTTGACTGCCACAGCAAGGCTGCACTCCCTTTCAAGGCTATTCAAATAGGGTAGGTCATCGAAATTACTTCGAATGAAGGCGAAGAAACAAACTGCTAGAACGAAGACGTTCTCGTTCGCTCATGTGACTGCTGATCGGATCATTGCTTTCGGCGTCTCCGGGCTTTGCCGTGCTACGCCGTTAGTCGTTTCCTGGTATTCGCTGAGCGACAACAACGCCTGCCGTTCCATCAACGGTAGCGGCTTTCCTGGCCACGTTCTTCAATTGCGAGAACAGAAAAACGGTTGGAGTAGATGCTATAGACGGGGTCGTGATGATAGTAGTAGCTGAAGTAGTCACAGTGAAGTAGTCTCGATTTTCTCCCGATGCCGTCTCCTATTCGCCTAGTCGAGTTTCGCCTTTACACTTTCCGAAAGCTTACCCAGACCTTACACGGGAGACGACCATAGAAGTAGGTTTTCTCAACACAATCAATCCAGCGTGATCTCTGTATATTGAACCTTGCCGTTTATATAAAGAGTGGGTTTTGGCGACACCACTTTAACACGTCGCTGGATTCTCTAGGTTCTTAAACGGCGTCCTAAACGGTTTAATCCAGCTGCAGAATGATCTTCGTTGTTTTGTGCTCTACGGCCGTAAAGAATAGTCGATGTCATATAATTCGCAGTTTTCTGAAGACGGAGTAGTATATATATATATACCGTATACAAAGTAGGCTTATTCGTTTGCGTGACGGACCGAAACTACTGTGTCATGCATCGAACTATACACGTTTGGTGTATAGAATTTTTTGAGTGACGATATGCTCCCACCTCGTTGGTCGAAAGGAAAATCATAATTTATACGTTAGAGTAACACGAAATAGGGTTAGCGTAGCAAAACTCAGCTGTTGGAGCCATCATGCAACGAAGCGACCGTTCGAGCTACTGCTGTTGGAGAACTCCTTCTTTCATTCTCCTGGTTGCCTGCAGCGATATCGTTCCCGCCCTTGCGGAACGTGAACGAATAACGAGTCGACGACGATGAGGTTGTGCTGGGTGAATGGAGCCAGCGGGTACGTTGCGTAGGAAAAGCAGCCTTCCATAGCGATTGCAATAGCAGCTACAGCAACCCAAAACGGGAGAACGAACAGGCGTTAATCACGGCAGCCCTCTGTGATACCTCGTTTACCGGCGGGTTCGCCTCTAAATTGGAAACCCGATCGCGCTGTCACCGTTAGTGCTGCTGTCCTCACTGCCATTCTATCAATGTATTTTCGTTCTCCGCCCATCTTTTGCCTGTCGTAAATACCATCTACTACTACGACGACTGACACCATCATCGCCGCCGCCCGCGCCGTTGTTACCGCTTCCTCAGGATCCAACAAGACAACGCTCGCTACCACTTTTCTATCGGTTACGTTCTTCGACTTCGTTTGCTGCCTACCCCGGGTCCCTAACGTGTGTTGACGCTCTTTCTCGCCGTATTTTTCTACATTTTCCACTTCGTACTTTTCCTTCTACCCGTTTCCCCTCGAACCGTGCTCTCCTCGCGGAGACGTTGTCGATGCCGATACTTCTCGGAAAATCGCGCCCGGGCGCACGCTAGCTTCTAAACAACGAAGAAGTTCGGGTATAGCTTGTGCTGCACCGTCACCGAAGCAAAGCAGTTTTCTATGCATATATGTACTAGTAGCACACGTGGACAGGGATAGAGGCACAGAGCTTGAAGGAATGACAGTAAGCCTGTACATTTTCTTTATAGCTCTCGCTTACCTAACTCTCGTTAGAATGACCCGTATGTGGTCGAATTGGGGGGCACTATCACCTCGTGGATAAACACTCGACGCATGTTGTTCAGCCATTGATGTTGGCCGTGATCTCCATCCGCCAACGTCACCCTATGATGCGCATTGGCGGCCGGAACCGTGCTCATAATCCTACACAAAATTGTTTTTCTTTTACTTTGTGCAGCTAACAACTTCGACAACAGGAGTATCAACACTAACAGTAACATTTATTGCTACTGAAGTGAAACTCTAGTAACATCAGGAACAACGCAAAACCGACCAAAAAAAGCTGACCTACATGTCCGTAGTCTGATCCGCGTAGTAACGTGACGAGTATCGGCAGTCAGTGGAGTCAACGGGACCAGCGGTAGTGATGACGAAAACGTTAACAAAGTTCACCTACTGCGATAACGAAACCTGTTGCTATTGTTGGTGATATGTATAATTGCAATATGTGATCAGGGCACGTGGAAACTGGTGTTGGGCAGGACAACAGCAATAAAAACGGTTCAAGGTGAGGTTTTAATTATTTAGCTGATTTATTATGTCCTTTTTGCACCACAAATGCACATGTATAGAAATCTTTGGAACTTCCCGTTCGGTTCTGTCTACCGTTAAACGTCGCTCAGGACATTTGGCCTACGTACCTATCTGTAGAAAGCTGGTCACCATGACTATGTTGCTGGAAAGCTCTCTTGTTTTGCTGTCGAAGCTGGTGTTTCAAACACTCCTTAGTGGTAGTAGTTTTCTAGCTTTAGCTCTCTGTCCGGATTTGAACCGGCTTTCAGTTTTCGTATGTAACTTGAATAGGTACCATCGGCCGGCGGTTTCATTTGGCACCCTAGGCATCTAATAGGCATGAACCGGAAGCGCACCCCTCCAACAAGTAAACAGACAGATAGCATTATCAGAACAATTTGTCTGGTCTAACAGATTGGCCAGGCTGCCGAAGAGTTTTGTCTCTGGATATGAAATAAACAGTACCGGAAAAGCTACATTCAAGTCTACGGTTAAGAACAATTGACGGTTGGCTCACGCGTCTAGCAGATAGTGGAACCAAGTAAACTTTTCAAGTTAGTTCGCTTGTACTATTATTAGCCTTTATTAAGATGGCCTTGCCTTGCATTACGGCAAGTCTCTTGATCGTAGCGATTGGGATTCGTTTTTTTTTTTTTCTTTTTTTTTTTTTTCACTGTTTTCTTTGTCGCGGAAACTCGCCAACCCATTTGTGCTCGCTGAGTACTGGCAGTCTCCATTCATTCTGTCCCTTTTGGTGATTCCGCCACCGAGAGAGCAAAGGCGAAATAGGGCATCGAAAGGAACAAGTACACACTACGTTTGCGAAAACAGTTATGATCGTTAACGGCTGACCAACCAGGCAAGATGGAAATGCGCAGCAACAGTTGTACGTATAGATGTCAGATATTCCAGGGCACGCCGCGCGATTCTAGCTATGCACAGCATCCAGCCAGTATCATCTCCACTTCACTTGAGGTTGAGGAAGAACGACGTCAATGTATGGGGGGGGGGGGGAATGAATCCGAGAAACGGTCAGGTGAACGCGACCGCCGCACGCAAGCTCCATATGTCACGCATAAATCTGTATAGGCGGCTGGTAATACATCCGTGGCAAATCCTAAAAATTCCCTATGCGATATTTCGTTCGCGCCTCCCCGCTGCCATTAATTACTTGCCTTAACTCTCACTGTAGACATAGAATTATATTCACAGGCGGGGTGGAATTGCAAGTGCCCGTCGCACAACAGGATGCGAGATTGAACTGCGCAAATAAAAAAAAGGTATAGCTTTGAGGGAGCTGCTATTTTGTGTGAAGTAGTCGTTCCGTTGTATCGAGATGCGTCCATTATATCCCGCTAATGAGTACGTAAGCGCATAAGAATCATACACTGACACAACTATAGAGAGCTAGCTAACTAAATTTTTGTTTCAGTTTGACAGTGGCACCTTTTGCCGTCATCATACGCTGATGACGAATTCTGGAAATTGAAATACGCTCGTACATTCATTCGTTCATGCACTGTACACTCAGCCACAAGCGGAAATTGAGATTTTAATACATCAGCCAATAATTAAACATGTGTTGTCGTCTGCCTAGTTTCTAATGCTAATACAATCATACCCATGTGTCCTGTCACTGGGTAACGCGATGATGGAGGCACATATTAATGCCGATTCAGGCCAGCCTACGGTATGATATGATGGCCATTGTGCGACACGTCTGAGCGCAGCTGTCCTCAGGTGTTGTCGCTTAACACTTACAACTTACTTATTACAGATCGGACCTGAATGGGAGATTTTAGTAAAATAGTTCGTTGTTTGCCCCAGCAAATAAAAATGCTTGTACAATAATGAATATTCCCTCTATTTTCCTTTACATGTTCTGTACGCAGCGTCTGTCTAAGTTGAACCGACCATGGTCCCGCATCGGTCGCTGCAACAATCGCATTTGTTTACGTCACTCATATAGAGAATTGTTGGTGCTGAATGCGTTCTTTAAGTGCTTAATTCGTATTTACAGACGTACGTGTTGATAACATAGCACTACCCGAATTAGGTCGGAAAGGAATAGGCTCGCAAAACAACCTTTATTGGGCGTGCATGTATGTGGACGCGTGCTGAATGGGACGGCATACAAATGTCGATTTAGGACAAGGCAAGATCTGACTTGGCCTAACTTTATCTACCCGCTAACTAGTCTGTGTAGTGGAAAAAGACACACGTAGACAAACGTAGAGACGCAAACGATGAAGCGGCCGGTCGACAGACGAACGAATGGGCGGATAAACAAACGAACAAAGTGGAGGTGCCTATTGTCATATATATAATCAAAGTCTGCTTCTTTTCCGCTCAGCGTTGACTGTCCCTTCTACATTTCTGGCATTTGCGACAATAAGCCTATCCTCTACTCTGGAAAGCGATAGTGCTGAATATGCTACAGAACTAGTAATACTAATAGCAACAGCCGACCATCACCGGGGTTAAATACTTCGTTGTCATCGTCAGCTATGGCGGTGCCTGCGTCGTCTCAGTTCGGTCCTTGAGTGCACGCTGCTCCATGTAATCTAATATTGTTATTATATATCGTGTGTCTGTGTATGTGCGTTGAAGGATAATCTCAGACCTCCTTCTGCTCTTGCTACGTACCCCTTCATCTCCTACTACCCCTTACTCTGTTCACTCAGAGACCCATTCCTCGTCCTTTGGTGCTCGTTGACGTCGTCTCTCTGACGAAAGGAAGGCAAAGCTAGCTAGCCACCCTGAGGGTTCCGGTACCCCATTCTTGGTCTTGTTCCTTCTTTGTGAGCCTGTGCACACCACTACTGGCTGCTGCTGCTGTCACTGTATACCGAGTCAGCAACAGCCACCACTTTTGAGCGACGGCGTCGGCCACGCAGGCCTTCAGCTTGATAGCATCAGCAGCAACTATGGAAAGAAAATGTCCTGGAAAGCGGGCTGCGGCCATGCAACTAGAAGTTAGTAACGCTTTTCCATGGAAGGAGTCGTGGCGCAAGCTCGTGGCTACGTCACGCTTTTCCATGGAAGGAGTCGTGGCGCAAGCTCGTGGCTACGTCTGAACTAGTGTCGTCGTCGTCCTCGTTGTCGTTGTCACGAGTCTCAACTGACGGCTTCGATATCGCCTACTTGTCGTTTACGTACAGTAAAGAGCAATACAGGTATTGCTAATAGTATGGTACTATGTAATGATGCTAGTGGTAGTAATCGTAGCGGCGCCAGCAGTATTTGCAGTACCAAGCACGATGTAGTGACGACGGAGAGCTATGGTGGTTCGTGCCGTAACTAGTCTGATGAGAAGGTTCCCAGTAGTCGCTCCGGCTGCTACCGCGGTTAGTGCTGATTTTACTGCTGCTCGTGTGCGAGGTGGTGCTTGGATTCCAGACGAGACGACAGCGGCGAAGGCGTATGCCGCCAATTTTGTTGCGTAGTAGGATAGTTTGCACATTGGAACGAAAGGCCAGCATCTGGTACCATGCGTGTCACCCAACCTTTCTCTCCTATCGACCGACGATCAAACCGATCTGTTTATGCCGTAACACTTCACCGCGATGCAGTGAAGTAGCAGATATTCCATATTTTGCCAATGCGAAATTTTGCCCAGGTTAGTCCCATAGGCGTATAGTTTAATTTGGTGACATCTACCTTGAAAATAGTTAGCTCAAATTGGATCGTCCTCTGGAAGCGCCGTTCCGTACCGCACCCGCTCGTTCCCTGGTTAACCAAAGAAGTGGGCCTGGAACACCTTCATCCCCAAGAAAACTAAGCCCAAGAACCCTAGAAATTAGGAGCTGGAAAGACGAACTATTACGCTTGTACGAGTTTAGTTCATACGGCAACGAACGGTTTGCTAGTATGGAATTCGCTCAGATCGTCGTAGGCTTTCTCGTTTCTTTTTAATATTTTTTAATTAGTTCCTGTTAACCACTCAGCTAGTGGTAACAAGCCATCCGGTCCAGTTTATGCGGTTAAGAGAAGTTTCAACACACTAATGTTCTGTTTCTCTTTTCGCAATTTTTTTTTAAAACAATGGCGTTTTCGCAGTTTTTTTTTTATTCGTCCAACTCTAGTCCCTTCTGATAGGCTATAAAAAGTGCCCAGTTTGTGGTCGGTAGCTTTTGGCGACTGAGCCAGCGACGACTGAGCTCGTTTGCCGTTTGGCCGCTCTGCCGCCAGCAAGTCATTGCTGTGCTACCATTTCATCTTATGTTAGTTGCAGGCGCAGTTGGTTATGGCTACCACCTCACACTAGCGAGTAGAAGTGGTGACGTGGTCACATCTTGTTTGCTACGACCTTTTAGGTTTCTCGTCCGGCAGTGGTAGCCACGTTCAACCCTCATCCAAGTACTTTGTTTTTACCCTGGGGCTAAGGCTAGTGCTGCAAGCGTGTGAAGCACATGGAAGAAACGTGAGACGGTGAGAAGGGAGGGGGAAACCGGTGGTGTGAGACCGAATCTACCCTACTGCAGCCGGACAGAGAGGGATCATTCCCACATCGAGCCATTCCACGTTAGTTGGAGACAAACAAGCTAGCGGGGAAATAAGGGGAACTAAGCTAAGAGCGCGGACAACGAGGTGACCGTGCCAACACACAAAACCCGGTCCATTACCGTTTGCTAAACACCATCAAGGTAGACACGATAACGATGACTCTGGTGGCCGCAGGTGAGTGAAGAAATCCCAATACAACCCTACCCAATTACGCTCGTCTAATCCCTTTCTCTAACCCTAACGGTTAGAAAAGCGTGGAGCCCGGGCGACCACACGAGCACTGCCAGACTATATACCATGTTGTGTGCAGTGTGGAAAAGGCAATAGCGTGGAATTAGGGTGCGAAAAACAACAGGGCTTGCTCTCTTTGGCGTTGCGGGGTGGTCGAGATGGCGTGTGACGGTCTATCTATGTATGTGTGTATATATGTGGCCAAACAAGCAGCAGCGTAAAAAGGCGAATCTAAGACGGACGTGGTTCGAATCGCTAAAAGGAGAAAGCTGCACAACTCAGCTTGCTGTGCCAACACCTTATGCTCACAACCCTTTCCTCTTTTTCTTGCCCCCATGTCCTTCATCTACCGGCTTCTCACGCCTCACTACCCCGTTGTTCTGACTTCTCGGCCTTTCTTCTTGCTCTTCTCTAGTCCTTCACCTTACACAGCCCGGCAGCAGTGCCGGTGTGCATGACGTAACGGAACGTACTTGCTGCTGCTAAATGGGACGGATCTCCGCTTACCTCTTTGGTTACCTCTTTGCCTCCTTACGGGCCCTCCGAAGCCCCTGACGTTGTTGTCGCTCTCCTCGTCCTCACTCTACCCAAACCTTTCGTTTGCGAGCAATGGACCTCTTGCAAACGTTTCTGTAAAAAGTACACTATATCCCTGAACAGGAAAGCCAGATGGGTATGTGCCACCCCTCATCGGAACTCACCGATCAGTCAGCAGACTAATGTCTTCCCTAAAGACTAAGGCAGCGCTATGAAAGTAGTGAAAAAAAAAAAAGGGATTTGGTACCAAAAGGCAAGAAGGCAGCCAGAGAAGCTATTATTTATGTCGTCATTTATTACTTTTACACTCACACGCGCAAAAGCCAAAGCTCAATGTGCGAAGCCGCTCTGATTCAGTGCGATCCGGCTTCGTCGTCAAGTGAGTCATTGGTCGATACAAGAGGTTCGAGTTGTTATGTAGCTGTAGAGAGATTTACTGCATCGGCCCGTATTAGCAAGCGAATTTGCCGGCTAGACTATATCAGCGAATGGACCAATTGTGCAAAATCATCACAGCCACCTCTAGTGACGATCGAAATAAAGAAGGTGTGCCTTCCGTAGCAATTTTATAACACGTGAGGTATACACACGTAGCAACCTGCAGGTTACAATAAAATACAGTGAATTATGTTGTCTGTAACACTAAGGCTATAGGTTATGAGTTTTTCCGGCATTATTGTAGTATAAGTAAATTAGCGTTTTATCAGCTAATAATACTATTGATCCCACCTACTATCTAATTGGATAGAAATACGTAGTGCTAAAAAAAGAACATTTTTCAGCAGTTAGATTTTTCTAATCTCATTGTAGTTTTTTTTAAAAATGAACGAAATTTCTCAAACAAGATATTCGGCTTGTATATCGTCAATGTTATTACATTTTTCCATGCTGGTGCTCGATTTTAATAATTTTTTTCCTTTAAGGTTGAGTCTGTATTTACGTTAAGGAGGACCCTAATTGCAGGTTTCGTGCATTGAACATCAGCGTTACGCACTCGCACACAGACTGTCTACACGAATATTTTTTGTTCTGAGAGCAGAGTGGAAGCACATAATCCTAGTAAAACGTCTGATTTGACTACGACATAGCCCGCTTAGGGGTCCCTTCAGATGCCTTTTGCTTGGCAAGGCCGACTCGCCTAACGCTCCGCCACACAAGCAACCCAGTTGGGACCTGCTACCTAAATAGTTACCAATAGTGCTGAATGCCCTAAGTAGAACGCCCATTACTCAAATGTTGTGCTTTCCATTGGCGAAAAGCATATGCTTGTATTTGATTCTTTAATTTAAAAAAAAAATGGTAATAAACGCAAGCGTACTTTGGTGCAACCGGTTATAAACAAAACATAAGAATTATACTTTGAGTTTATTCATTGTTCGCTGTTGCTTTATAGAAGGTTCATTTAATAATAAGATCCTTCTTGCACAAGCCCCAATACTCCTTGGAAGGTTTATGGCCTTATGGTTTATTATATATATATGTATGCGTGTATATGTACATACATTAGTACTGAATACATATATCCAGTTTTTTTATAGATTTATATTTACTTACCGAATATCACCGCAAGCTTGATGCTCGGCAGCCCTTTCCATATACCTGTAACAAATGTGACACACTTTCTTTGTTTTTTTTTATTTTTAAAAAAGCTCAAACCAACGATTACCAGAGCCGTTTCTCAATTTGATAGTTTAAGATAAGTTTAAACTTACGCAGAAACTCATACAAACATGTTGGAGGCTTAGGAAGTTACTTGCTAGTGCTAGCAAAAGATAAGTTAGCGAAGTCAAATGAACGGTCACTGGAAGGAGCTGCCCAGTTTAAAATAGTCAGCTGAACGCCTTCCAATGGACAAGCCGTTGTACTATGTTGAGGTCAGGCATAATTCTCGTAGAATGTTTGGCCGTTCGGAGCATATGGCTTGTTGCCTAAATGTCCTGCTCTCATCAGGCCGAACAACATAGTCTATGTACCAACACTCTATCCTAAAGCAGCCAGCGCTTCTGTGTACTCGGGGTGAAACCAGGAGTCCATTAAACGCGTGGACCGTTTAAAAGGGGCCCGGCAACGAGTTCGCAAAAGCCTCTATGAAGGCCTAAGTCATTTTCTTTAGCGTATTGGTAGTTGTAATAATGCAGCTACGGGAAGGCCTTGCTCTTTTTCCTCCACTCAGCTCCGGCATAGATATGTATATAACATGCAAAATACAGACTGTTCTGTGTATCATGAAGTGATGCAACAATTAACTTATAATAATTATTTTGTCAGCTAAACAAGATATATATTTATGAGAGTGATACATGTTTATTATTAAAATATATTTCCGTAGGGTTTTAACACGAGATACGCGACTTATATTCTATACAGACTTATGTGCTTGCATATTTTGAAGACGTGAAGCATTATGACGAGATTCATGTTACATTTAGTTGGTGCTCTATAACAAGTGTGGCCTAGTTTATCAATAATCTGTGTTATGGCTGACTTAAGGCTCACTTGCTGCACTGTCGAAATTGGGCGCTTTGTTGATATTTCTTTGACTCTTTGCTAAGATGCTGCCCTTTTCTAATCTTTTTTTCTTTGACAATAATTTTTTTCGTGTGGCTAGTATTCTCTGCTCTTTCGAAGCTAGGCTTGAGCCTAGCTTCAAAAGAGCAATCAATTCGTTCTTGTAAAATAATCATCTCCGTCTTTATCGATTAGTAGCGTTCAGTTTCTCAATAGCTGGTTGGAAGACAGTTAAGATAGCCAGCATACTTACTGTGTGCTACCGTACAAGCCCCGTTTCGCTCTAGTGACTGCGCTACTAGGATGTAGGAACGATTAGGTGTCAGTCTGTGTCATGAAACCACTCTCCGTTCGTGTAGGGTTCCGGATTCGAGTTTCGGACAGTGTGCGTCGCTTGCGCCATCGCCGCTATATAACGGCGAAGCAAAGCTTAACTAGATGGCAAGTGATGGTCGATGGCTACAGAGAGCTTTCTCTGACTTGGTAAAGGCACAGAGGCAACGACAGGACACGGTGCCTTGCCAATTTGCTATCGAGATAGCCACTTAGTCTAATCAGACTTAGTGATAGCTGTGTCTATACTTGTCGGCATCAGCTACTTTGGAATCCACTTTGATCTCCTTTTAGAAGACGAAACTCGACACGCGCAATGAACTTATTCCAGCTAACGCTACTATGAATACCACGATCTACTATACTCCTTACGCGTTCGGCTCTAGTTCGCTATCGTCCTTGCCCCCATCTTCGATCTGAAAATTCGTCGGATAGACATGTTAATTTTCTACCCATTTGGATCTCATGTCAACTTGCGTAAAACGAGCTTCTACGACCAACTGGAAATTTAGCAGTTCAGCAAAGCTAACTCATCTGGTATTAGTATAGCTAACCGACTGACTAACACCGGTAAGTATCAAGCGAGTTCGCAGAAATGACGCGGACTGGTAACTGGTGAACATGAGGCGTGCAGGTGCATCATTCGCTGTACCGCCTTGGCCACTTATCTGTTACGTCGTCGCGCATTATAGCAGAGGCGAGACGATTTAGCAGTTTGCCGTTAAATCTCTACGGTTTCCCGCCAATGCTCAGGCGGTCGGGCTGCTTCCTTTTCCGGAAATTACGCGCGTTCGTTCGCGTTACGACTTCCTCCGATAGGGCAAGTATGGTAGACGGAGGTGGGGATAGTGGCCGCAGATCACCGACGTACCTTCTGCCGCGGCCCAGGTTGGTCACCAGATCAGTTAGGCGCACTTTACTCAGGTGAGAAAGATTCTGCCAGTCGTGTCAGGACGTAGAGTTGGGTTGGACGTGGTAGATCGGTGAACTCTAACTTGGGATTCCGGGGCGACCGCGGTAAGAAAGACTTCCGCGCCAAAGCCTGTAACGACAGCAGCGCAGATCGGGGCCGTATTGCACAGGAGTTGTAAGCTCATCCTATGCGGAAAAGCCAGCTTGCCTTACCAAGCCGTTGGTTAGCAGCTGGTTGTCAACCTTCGCGTCTCGTGGAGCTGCCAAGTGCCGCCTATATAGCTGGTATAGCCATCACCATAACCGTCCGTCTTTCGGAATCGCTTCACGGGTCCGTTTTTTCCCTAGAATAAACGAGCTGATTGGGCGCTACACTCAAACCTGGCTGGCTAACCAAGAAAGCCATTCGTCTGGGCTGTCTGTGCGGACCACAAGTGTTCTTGAGGTCAAGATCAACGAAGCCCTCAGGTGGAAAGAAAAGGAAGGAAGCTAGACACTTCTTTCCAACGCTCCCTTCGTTGTGCGAAAGACACACTGTGACTTCTTTTCGCCTGAGGGAAAAACGAATGGTGAATTGTTGACGGAGAGAATCAACGGAGCCAGCCACCGGTTGCTTCTGACGAACGGGCAAACCAGCCGTACGCCGAAACCTCTTTGTGCGGGATGAAGCTACGAAAGCAGAATAAGGACTCCTGCGATTCGATAACTCTAGAAGATTGTTCGAATTGAATGTCTTTCTTTCTGTTCAAATAACGACTGAGACGAGTGCCCCTGAATCATACGTTTCATGGTCACTCGCGCGTACTTGCTCGCCTATGCAAGTGAAGGGCAAAAAGAAAAAAGAAATGTAGAATGTGAAAAGTAGAAGAAACGGAAGAGAGAAAAACGTTCTATAAGAATCTCAAAAAAGCCTGTTGACAACACACGCATTCATATACGTAACGGTTTAATGCACTGTTGTAGCTGATAGCAAGGTATTCAAAAAAAGCTGATGTCTCGAGCAAAGTTGGGTTCGTCGCATCCGCTTATATTTCTTCTTTCGTTTTCAGGTAAGGCGCATTTTCCCGACAAAGGCCTTATGGCAGACCCGGCTTTCCTTGACTTACAAGCCACAATCCACCTTTACAAAACTCCCGGTCCAAGATAACGAACGATTTAGAACTAGGGAAACAGGAATTTTCTTGTGGAGGCCGTAAGAGAAGAGTCGTGTAATCGTAGTAGGAATTTCATATCTGACAAGTAAAGGAAGCCGGTTTCCTGAATTATAGTAGCGGATTAGAGAAACATGCTAGTCCTTCCAGTCTAGTCAGAAGTTATGTTAAACGAGCAGCGTCCGGGTTAACATTATTTCTTAAAAAATTACAACCTTCGCGAAAAATGGAGCACCTATTGAAAAATAGAACAAGCAACCATTTTTATTGATACGACCATTTAATTTGCTAGAAAGCGAAAATGTAAAGTCAGTTACGTCCATTTCAAAAATTTATAGGAAACCATAGTGACCCTATAATGGCGAAAACCTTTACGAGGAATAGCTATTGTCTTTTACTTATAGGCTAGTTCCTCGGCGAAGTTCTTGGATTTCTGCGTTCATCAAGTTTTATCTTATAGAAATATCAATATACTCAAAAGGTTAGCGAGAGCAGCAACTGAAGTGTTAGCCGAACGACAGTGCAGTCAGATGAACTTCACAGGCACAAGCTGTTAGAATTGCTCAGCTGTGCTGAACGGGGCGCTCCGCATCGAACAATGCAAGCGGTACGAACCAATGACTGAGTGGAGACGTGCTACTGCCTCGCAAGCGTAATCCGACTTACGCAGGACAAGAGTCTCATGCCACACGCTGGTGGCCAAGCGGCGCTTTGGGTCGACTCCCGGTGCTTTAAGCGGGCGATAATCCTTTCTCTGTCTGATTTCAGAGGAAGGTATATACAAGTAACCTATGAGTTAGTCCAGTTCCACTCGACGCGCTGACTCGCTTGCATGTTAGGTGAGCCAGCCGTTGAGGAGCGCGGTCAGCTAAGTATGAACTGGGAAGGGGTAAACGGACGAGGCAGAGACAAGTAGTGTACGTAGCATCCGCAGTTACTTCCGGTGTTGTGTACACACACCAATGCCGAACGACACCTGAAAGTCCGAAGAGGAAGGGGTCAGGTTTGACACTCGGCAGGCGAAGCGATTGTGCACGGTGATCTAGAAAACCTGCAGAAGCGCGAAGAAGATTCTATTGGCGGCTGCACACACTTTGCAATTCCGCACCTCTTCATTGCATCAACGCTACCATCCGCTTTACCACTATCGTATTTCTTTTTTCTAATCTCGCATGACGAACGAAGAACGACAGGTAAGAGGCAAGATGAAAAGATGGCAAAAGCGGTACTCTATCTGTTGCAGCTACTGCCGTGGTTACTGAGACCCTATCACAAACCTTTTAGTCGCCTTTTCCCATATTACCCGCTTAAAGATCAGCAATATTGCGATTTATCGTGTGAAGCCCATCGACGAAACGGGAGTGTAGGAGATATCGTATGATGGGATGATAAGATGATGAACATTGATGAGGCCGACCTTCTCCTCGTTATTGAATCAGTTTCTCAAGAAAAAAGTGGAAGGTTGGAACATGTAAGAGGCCACTGATGACGGTAAACCGTACAGGCTGTGTCAACAGCATCGTCACTGTATAACCGCATTAACTCTCTGGCCGCTATGTTTATTGAGAAAACGTTTGGTCGGCCAATGTCAACTGAGCGGACTCGGTGTGCAACGCTCGTTATTTACATACGCACCTATATCTACGTATGTCGTGTATATATTTATGCATACATATTTATAGAGAGAAGCATTGAAATCATGCCCTTACCTGCGTGTGCCGTTGTATCTGCGTTTGTTGGTTCATATGTTCTCCCGTATATATTGCGAACTATAAATGGTCTCAAGACAAGCCTCAAACCCTCAGTGGCCTCTTTGCAGAGAGCGCCATCATCGTTGTCTATCGCTGGTGCACATACATACATATATAAAGCCTATTTTTGACGCCGACGATGATGACAGCGGCAGCGGGCGTTTTCGTTATCACACTTACCACCGTTGTCCTGTTCCTGGAGTATACAGGTTTACACAGGGTCTTTGGCGTTCGTGCACAAGCTGAATACTAGTTCACAAAGGCAAGGCGTACATTTAGGATGGCTGGTTGCCTGCTGCCTGCCTACTTTACCCACTCAGCGTTTGTACGGAAAACCGCCAAATAGAGGTCAAATGAAATAGAAAGAGACAGGGCGGAGACAAGACAACTTGTGTTAGTTGGTTTACATAGAATCCTCGCCTGTATATAAGTATACTATATATAAGTATGTAAATGTACGTTTAAACTAGGTGTGGGTTGAGTCAACGTGTATATATCGTATAGCGAATACTAGTGGGTGAGCAGTAATAGCGGTATCTACAAACGCAGTACGCCGTTTGCCAGCAGGGGAAGCGTATTGACGAAAAAAGACATGTATATGCGTACAGCATACTGGCCAGATGAAGAAAGACTCTGTTGTTGGTTCCTGCAGCGGCCATAAAGGCCATCGAAGAGCTGCTATGATGTGTCGTCGATGGTCCATGTTTTTAGTCATCGTTGCTTCTGCGTTCGCTGCGACCTAGCTGGTTTGTTTGACGGTCCCAGGGAGCCGTAGTAAACGATTGCGGTAGCAGCTCTGGTGAATCACGCAGTCAGCCATTCGACTCGTGCATGTCGGTCGTTTCCTTTCAGAAAAAACAGAACAAGGAGTACCCAGCGGGACACCGAGCGACACATTGACATTGCGATGGCGTAGACACGACGAGTTACGCAGACAACGACAAGAGCAGTCTTCAGCTATTCGGTGTTCTCCCCTTCCCGTCGGCCGCCTCTCCTCTGTACGCGTTTCTTGCCCGCTCGACTGATTCTTTCGGTTCTCTTCTCTCAATGCCTTTCGACCTAAAGTTCCTCCCTTTATCTACTCGCTTTGCCCTGCTATTCAAGGTTGTAATTGGCCTTTCATAAATATCTTGCCAATAAGAACAGGACAGTCGCGCGACACGGAACACTGCGACTTTCACAGTAGAGTACTGTCATCATATCGTACGGAGGGCCCTAGCAACCCGCTGCACATACAATGGCGTCACGCGATTTTGTAATATTTGCCCTATATTCTCCCTTATTCGTCTATAAGTAGGACAAAGTCATAAAAACGATGGATATTTAATACCATAAACCATCCTCATGATGTAGCATTATGGAATAATGTGGCGAAAAGGAAACGGTACTGCGGACTTTTTCACCAGTAGGCAACACTTCATATTAGATACGTGTAGATGATACAGTTCTACGTAGGAATCAATTTAAAAAAATGTACTTGTTAGTTTATAATGAAGAAGTATTGTGGCCGCTGTTAATGCTGCTATCAAACGAAACATTGTTTTGCATTGTATATGAACAGTTGCAGAGTGTTGCAGCTTCTTTCTTGATTACGAAAATACGAAAGGCTGTAAATTGTATTTTTATATAGCCCTTGGCTTTAAAAGTAGGCTCCAGTAAAGGTGAATGAGCAACCCTTGTCTATGTATGTGTCTACGGCACCCTTTACCTATAAAGTCGTTCCTAATAGTGTGTTATTGCCACTGCTCGCAGCTGACTACGACAGCCCAGGACACTAGACCTGTTCACCCTAGCAATTTCTGGAAGAAAGTCTAAGCCTGTCGACCCTTGAAATGGTGTGCTGATTTCATTGTTGTAATTTCTAGTTGCTTATCTAGGAAGGCCGATACCTCCATGCTATTTGAACACAGACTGCCTCCACTAACTTCTCGACCTATCGACTGTACCGGTTTGCGCTTCTTTTGGTCCCTAAGGGTTGGCGGTAATTGCGCCCTCTTTCTTTATGTGAAAGTCTACCGATGTACGATGGAGCAAAAGTTTTACAGAAGAACCAAAGAAACTTATACCGAGCGGGGCGCTAAAGAGGTACTTGTGGTATGGATGCTTTAAGGCGCCAAGGGGCTTACTGTGGTGCATGAACCTGTAACTGCGTCCTATGCACCAATGCTGATACTTTGTGTAACTGCACCGACATTGGCAACGTCGCGCAGTAATAACACTGAAAAAAGCGACCGTAGACACATAGATCTACAAGCATATATATATACTTATCCAAACAGACATACAGTGCACACTTACAACTTGCAAGCGCGTTGCCTACCTGGCCGTCTGGAGGGCGGCGACAACTGACTTCGTCTCTACTAATACCACAACTGATCGTCGTGCCATTTACGCAAAATGCAACGCCTAATGGCGGAGGCTAACCTTCCTTGCACATAACAACATCTTCGTGCTTAGTACTATCGCGATGCACAGTCGCCTTCCCTGTGGCTACACCGCCGACATTTCCCTAGGTGGTCCGACACTCGTTGGAATGGTTTGAGGCAGCGTCTTTTCCTTTGAATTTTTTTATGTTACTTGGTTGAAGCCGTTACTGTGCGATGGAAAGTTGCGTTGTCTGGCTTGGACGGGAAGGAAGTCGATGGGTGCTAAGGGATATAGAAATGAGAAGGGTCGGCGGGTAAGCGAGCTACAATATCCTTTTAGGTTCAGGGCAGCGAAAGAGAATAAAGTAGGAGGAGAAAACGTTGCTGATGCCGCTCCTGTCACGGCCTCTGTCGTCAGGAATCTCACATACGTAGTACATAGGCATTAGGCTGGGCCAGACCGCGCTTTCCCGTAGTTGCGAAGACGACAGCTGCGATTGGTGACAGACGAATCGGTAAGTCAGCGAACAGGGAGCACTAAGCTACAGCCCGTGTAGTGTTTGCGGCCATAGCGTCTGCAGTGATGTCGTTCTCTCGTAGGCAATTAACGTGAATGTAAACTCAGATAGTTCCGTCAACTCTCGCTCACTTTTCGTCGACTTTCCTCGGCTGCAAAAGTGGATGGGGCGGGAACCTGGGGGGCTTGCGGATCAATCAGGCTTCATTAGGTAATTCTTCCGATGCCTCTTGCCTCCTCCGTGGCCACAGCATTCATGACTGTCTCTTGGCGCTCATCACCTCTACAGGGTGGCGTTTAAGATGTTCAAAGCAGTGGGGTGATACGCCAATTCTTGCACAAAAGAGGAGTCAAAAGGTAGTAAGGGGCATTTAGGCGATCACACCTCTCTGTGATTTTCTTAAAGTTTAACTGTGAATGCTGCCGCGTTCGCCGTGCTTCCAAGGGTTTCATAACACGGTAAATATCAGAATAGAGTACCGTGAACAGTAACCAAGTACTCTAACGGAAATAGGGTAAACAGCTTTTGATTTTTCCAATTATGTGTCCAGTTATTGATTTGGAGCTTCTCTCAATTTTGTTGAAATCGAAATCATGCATTCGCAGGGGAATGAGCACTTTGAAAATCGTCGATGATTACCAAGCAATTAAAATATCGTATTTCGGGCTGTATTTGAATGTTGACTTAACGCGTTCACCCAAATATGAAGCTTAAAAGATATCTGTGTGTTTCTCTTACTGTACAGCGTATACACTTTTTAGCGCTACGAGACTGCCGTGCAGGCTGAAAGATGAAAAGAAGCGAATTTTGACGGACCGAAGCTGAAGCGCCGACAGATCCTTAATCTCGTGTCACCTCTGCTATCGAGTCATGAAGTGCGATAAGCGTCAGCTTGTACTGAGTCTCAACTTTGTACCCGTAAAATCTTTCTTCTTGGTTCTACGGTTTCTACTGCTCTCAGTTCAAAGTACTGTCGCATTCTCAAACTTTCGACTCGGGAGCGTCAGATTTCTTGAGACTTGAATTACTAATGGCCTTCTTGGCAAGCCACACCCACCCTTATTGCGCAGACTGTGTTGATATAGCTATCAGGTATAAATGTCAAGGGGCTCTAGATAACTGTTAATACATCTCTTGAATAACGATAGCTTTGTTAAGTATCAACTGCCGCCAAAGGTATCAGTTCACAGTTATCGGTTAGATGTAACTTAAGCAAGACAGCACATTTCTTCGCTCCACTTTGAAAGGCTTAGTGTTTTGAACGAATTATTTAGCCAATTTATTGGGGAAACAAATACCTAATTTGTTACGAGAACAAAATTAAAACGTATCTTAGCATCTAAGGTAAAAGTTTGTTTTGTAAATTCATGCATTTTTTGCCATTAAAAAAAGGCGCTCAAGTGGATACCGTGCATTATTTTAAAGTGACGGTCATGCTATATATCACATATGCGCACAGGCCTACATATTTGCTCCGCCTTTTCTATCCCGTTTTAAGTACGCATTCACCCAAAAACTGCTTAAGCTACCATAAAAGCTGGCGATACTCTCCGCCCTCACTTTGCTAGTCGACCATAATGAAGCCCCTAGCTTCCATCCCTGCTTTCCGGCCTGCTATCTTTCATCCAGTTTCTTCATAGGATTCCGCTTCCTTTAGCTTAAATTTACTGGTACAACTGCCAGCAGCAGCCTGTCGAATTCGAGCGTAAGAAAAACTCACTGTTGCCTTTAAGTTGACGGAACCTGGTGCCAAAAACCGAAAGCTGCTGCACCTTCTGCCAAAAAACCCAGCTTGAAAACGTCCAAAACTTCCTCATTTATCACGGACCGTCTACTTGCTTTTAGTCGCTTGGTGTCGTCTTGGTTTCTTGCGGTCTCTTTCTTTCTATTTTGTGCTTTTTAAGGGTCTATTTCAACATCCGAACTGACCATGCAACTAAGTGGTCGTCTACGAAACTGGCACGCATCCGCGCCGCGGTACTACTAAAATGGCAGTGGGGGCGTCGAAACCCACGTGGAGTGCAGGCGGTTTACTGGATGTCGGGGCTTGAAACCACGACGACGACGCGTCTGTTTATATAGGGTTTCCTTTTTGGCTCCTCCCCTCTTAATTTCGTCGTCGATGGCGGTAGTGCCGTCATGAAGATGTAGATGATTCTGTATGATTATTTGGTATTTAGCACTCAAAAAGGAAAAGGTATAAGGCAAGGGGGGGTCAACAATGGCCCAAATAGGCAGCTTTTTTTTAAAAACACAGAGAGCTGCCGTGTAACGGACATGTGCCGAGTGCAGAAGGTTAGAGTGAGCGGAGCTGCTGTCGACGCTAATGAATGAATTCGACATGGACCTTAAAATTCATGCGGCAAAGGCTCTGTAGCCCTTTGGTGCTCATCGAGCGGTCACTGAAGGTGCAGGGGTAGAGAAGGAAGAAGATCGGCGGTGAGTTTCCACTTTAAATGCTCGACTCGGTCATCAACAGGACAGAGCTACTGGGGGAAAGGTAGAGGACTAGAGAAGGTAAAACTTCTACGTACACTCTTACCGCATAGGCTCACCGCTCGTTGCTTCTTGTTTAATGTTGCTTTGGTTAACTGCTATCCTCAAGTCCGCTGCATCGCCTCAGAGTGGCGTCTGAGCGCAGAGTTATTCTGTTAGACTGTTGTAGATGAGGCCAGGCGATTACAAAGATTTGAGAATCCTAAAGGCGGTAGGAAGGCAACAGTTTGTCCTACCAATTTCTATGAAGGAAAATGAAGTTCCCTTGACGCATTTAGAAATTATTCCAATCTAATGAATTAACACAATTCTATAGAAAACCTTCCCTTTGGGCTCACTGCTAATAATATGCCAATATTTGTGAATGTCAACCCTTTTAAGAACAAGTTAAATTCCATAATACACACCTTCGTGGTGCAACGGGACACTCGACAATAAGAGTTTTTTGGACGGAAAGCACTAAATTACCTTAATTGATCATTATAAGAGGTCCCTGTAACACTATCATCAATTGAGTAATAAATTAGATATTATAAATATAAGATAAATAAAGATAAATTAGATATCGCAAAGGTCATTTTCAGTTGGATTTTTTTTTGTTAATTTTCTTGGTTAATTATACTTTGCAAGAGAAGTAACCAAACAGGCGCATTATCATGCGTAGATTTCCATATGTGCAATTTATACTTACTCTAATGCATGTCTGTACGAGTATCGAGTAACTTATAAGCTTGAATTTTTTGTGATGGACAAAACACTTTCGTGATGGTACAAGCAAACTAAACCTAAAAAGAGGAAGAGGGCGAAAAGGTTGAATATAGCAATTGCACGAATCCGTTTTCCGATATCTTTATAAGTTCATTGACTATTCAACCATATGTGCAATAGAACGTACTTGTCCACATTGATCGAACTGGCACAACGGGGGCAAATCAGCTAACCCCCGGATTGATGCCCACTAATCCTAATGCGTCCACCATACCTGATGACTTGAAGCTACGTAGCCTGGCGTAGCCCTCCTCTTCTGCAACCCCCTCCCAACGCCATAGCTATATTTAATAACCTCGGACCGTGGCTGTTTCTCGTGCGTTTGGCTCCATTTGGCGGATATTTGAAAATTCCCGTACACTCCCAGTGGACTCAGCGGAACTTGAGGACCAACAGCAGCCACCACCGGCCTCTTCCCACATTTCCTCCTTCCCTAGCCACCTCCGTCTCAAAACTCTACCAGAGGTTCGGTACTGCGATAGGGTGAAGGTTATCCAGGCAGAGGAAGTAAAAGTGGTGGTGGTGGTAGTCTGAACCTGCGTAGAAGACTTTCGAGGTGCAGGTTATTTCTATGGAGGGAGGAATGAGAAAGCCACTCGGGCCCGAGGATTGGTTCGAGTTCATATGAAGTCATCCTTCTTCCGTACGAGATGTGTGCCCTTGGGGAACTCCAAGCGGCCCTACTATCTCACGGCTGCCAGTGCTGCTAGACCACTCCATCCAGGCTCAATAGCAGCGCTGAGTTGGAATGTGAAGGGCTGAAGACCAAAGGGTGGTCGGGTGCGCTGTTAGAACTGGATGTGGTTGAGTTGACTAGCAAAGCAGAATGCAATGGTTGTGTAGTGCGTGCATCACCGCGATTTTGGGTCAACTCCTTTGAGACGAGTGAAATAGTAATCGAAGCCTATTTGTGTCGGGACGATAAATAATGCCGGCAAGAAAGACAAGGAGAAACGACAATGGTCTTAAAGCGTGCCAGAATACTCCACAATATATGTAGTTGTACTTGCAAGCGGTCGTCCTTCTAGGGTCGAAGTTGATTGGCCATTTGCGCTCATTGCAATGTGGACTGTTCCTTTTGGCAACCAGCTACCTCTAAATACAATGTAACGTACCACGCTATTTAACCACATATCACTCAGAATGTTCTGCCCCCTTTTTCATCCTGTGTGCTTATATAAGACTCATCAAACAGTAGAGCAATCGAACCGTTAATGCGTCTGATGCTTTGTAAATTCATGCTGAATAATGCGTAAAGCGCTTTTATCCTATCTTTATTACCGAAGGAATCGGAATAGAAAGAAGTTGTGTTGTGCGCGCTATAACTGTTGTAGCTATAGTCGTGGTGGTAAACACCGAGGAACCAACAGAGTATCCAGGATGCGATGCCGAAAAAGCTCGGATCGGTCGAATTGCCTGAGTCGACTAGACTCGACTTTTTCCGATAAACAAGTCGGGAGTTCCATTTACTTTACTCCTTGAGTATGTCCTCCTCTTGGATGCCCCCCATGCGCTTCCACTGCAGCAACTGTATTGGTCGTGGTGTTGTTTTTTTCGGCTTTTTTCTTCATATTAAAGGTCGAAGGGGAACTTCCAGGGACCCGTCACGTCGTACCTGGTCGCACCAGGCACAGCCTCACTCAGTGGCGGTCATTGATGCTCGTTTCCGTTCGGATCAATGCCCGTTCGATTTTTCGGAGAAACTTGCGAGAACCGTCAGAAAAACAGACGCATAGCGTGTCTAAGCATGGCGATGTCTAGGGGTAATGGTAGATGCTGTCACTGGCGTCCCCTTCAGTCTTTTGAACGTCAGAATAAAGCAAGCGTGAGAGTAAGCCTGCCAGTAAGATTCGTTCTTATATTCTCTGTCTTTTTGCATTGGAACCCAAAAAACGACGTCCTGTCTTGTACAATCCACTTTTTCCTTAGTTGTCTAGTGAGTACGCATACTTGATCGTATTTCTCGTTCTCATCATATACAAATGCTATCACCACCAACATTCCAGTTGTTGCGATTTTTGTCGTCACTAACGCTCACTGTGGCAGGCGTCGACAACTTTTCGCTGTGGTAAGGTGCGTTTCATTGGCGTCGGCTGAGTTAGTAAGGTTTTGTAAAAATTAACGGCTCAAACGACTTATTCAGACTAGATAGAACTGGTACTGTCACATCCGCTATAACCGTCTCCCCCTCTTTGTTTCAGATCTTTTTTAACAGTATTATGGGTTGATGAGAGCAATGGCGGGTGTTTACCGGATCAGTTGATTTACGTCACCTTCCGGGTTCCCTTTTCACCAGACGCGCCATGTGCTGTAACCTGTAAACCTGGATCTGTATTCACGCCATTTGCAACCTCCATGCCAAACCAGGCTCCTCTCAACCTTACCAGTCGTTCTTTCTCATTTCATCAGAATTTCTGTAGCCGTGCTGGAGCCGATCTTCCAGCCGTCTGTACAGCCGCATATAAGGTCCATGAATGGCTTCATGCCGCCTCTCGGTACATCTAAAAGGATGCTGTTTCTTAAATCGGAGTCGCGAGCTCTTTTCACTGTCGGCTTTCTTTTTGCAGCTTTTTTTTTGGCTGTTCTTTAGGAGCAGCCCACGTCAATGAGATGTGTGTTACGTCGTTATCGACACTTAAGTTGCAATAGGCGCATATCTCCGACGGAGCTTTATCGATTCCGAAAAGATAGGCCCGAAAATTCCCATGTCCCGTTATAACCTGGGTGAGAAAATGATAAATCTCTCGCTCCGGGCGATCTAACAATTTCTGAATATCTGACACGTGAGCTTGGATTGTGCTTTGGGAAGGCTATTGTGGCATTCTTTTCCGCCTTCTTTGACTCTCGCATCCCGTTTTCTTTATCTTACAGTTTTTCTAGTTGACCTTCAAGTGTCAGGACGTCGTCTCGTTCAAGACCGCCGCCGCCGCCGCAGCAGCAGCTGTGCTAACCGTGTGATAAGCTTGAGTGACGCGTAACGTAGTAAGCACCGTGTCTTTCGGAAAAGTGTCCTGTACCGCCTTTTTTTTATCCATGCAGACGTTCCAAAAAGAGGTATTGACCCTGCGACAGACATCACCAGTCTGCGGCGGCTTGTCCCTCTCGGTCCATATAAGTTCAAGAGAATTCTGGCTGTCGAGTTCGCGGCTTCATTTGCCCTGGTTGTAGCCTGCCACTGAGTGGTTTGTCCAGGTGCATCCCCAGATATCGTGCCCTGTCTACTGGACTGATTTGTCCACTATCCAAACGCATACTGATTGGCCTTACTTTCTTTTTTCAGTCTGCAGCATCCTTTTACCCTTTCCTAATTCAGCATCCACTTCAAGAGTTCAGAGTTTCTTTATCGTACAGCACCATTTCTGGCGCAGAATTGACCTGAACAATGATGGCCAAATCGTCTGCGCAGGCCAGTGTCTCCACTCTCGAGATATACCCCGAGTGCTGAGAATTTCATAGTATGTTATATTCCACAAAAGTGGGCTAAGACTAGAACTTTATGAGACATCACCCTTCATGTTCATGGAAGTCCTCGTGTACATAGCTGTAAATAACCCGGACCAAATGTGTAGATATCCTTTTTCTCACCACGGTATTCAGAACAATCCTTTATGACAGACCTTTGAAAGCATTCTGTACATCCAGATGGACTGTCAAGAGGACCTAACGTATCAATATCGTGCAGGTGTAGACCAATCCAACTGTTTATAATAACTAATATATAAGTGTTATTAAACGAAGGATAATTATGTGAACCGATGTGTGTTTTCTGGTTCAATACTGGGTGCCTGGAAGTAAACCAGATTGTTCTGCGGACTTCCAAAGTTATTCTTCTACTATGTTTTCGAAGCCTTTGGCGATGGTACTGATCAAACACGTAGGCCTGCACTCACCGTTGCCATTCGGTATCAGCATCACTTCTACGTTTTTTTAGTCACTTGGCAATCTGCCTTGCCTAAGCAACCTTCCAGGTACGTTGGCAACTTCTTCAGGGATCTCCTTGAAAAAAGCCTTACTCCATCTAGGGATAAACCGTTCGGCTCAGAAGCCTTTCCATCTTTCATCTACTTGTAGCAATAATTAGGTCGGTGCGATCCTTTGCCACGTGACTAACGTGCACTTATAACGTCGTTTTCTCTTTACTTTGTTGTGCGCGCACCTTGGCTATGTATCCAAGTCTCTGGAGCTGAAACACGCAGGAAGTGATATCCACGCTTTCATTCGGCACTTAGAACGACCGATCAAGAATTGCTTATGTGCCAGCAAGCTTTTAGGAGTATTGCGCGACAGAGTGGTAAGTCAGTTCTTGCCCAGTCGTGGATCCTTTGCTGTCAGACAATGTCAGTGCTTACCATAATTCTTTCTTAATTTGTTTAGGGTGGGTAAAAGGATCTACGTTACGGAGGATTACCGTGGTGGTGGCGCCAACCGCGTTATACATATTAACCACTACATTGATTTGTGTCGGATAATTTCTTACAAACGTTGCCTTACCTGCAGGAGTTTTCTCAGCCGATGATGATATCATCGACGCTTTTGCGATAGAACACATCGCGATACCCACTTCCTGTGGCTTGACATGACCTCTAATGGCGTCTAAAGCAATATCGAATGTTAAGCTTGATTTTGACCGTATTCTGTGCATTTGCTTCTTTTCCATTCTGCCCTGAGGTTCGTTGTAAGCACCTGGGGGGTTTCCTTCAGCTTGGTCATGTTAATGTGCTTCGCCTATGCTTTATCCCTATTATGACATAGAAACTTTTCCGTTGCGCCGTTTAGACGGCTTGCGTCCGCGTGTACTACTGTGCTTTCAAGCCTGTCCCTCTCTTTTACATTTGAAGAATGAAACTGTCGACAAGCTGTTCATTAGCCTTGGTCTCGAAGCTAGCGTTACACCAGTCTAGACCAATGTAATTAGGCAGAGGACATCGCTATAGTACAATGGCGTTTTTGTGTGCCATAATTAATATACGCATAAGCTTGATTATAAAGGGAGGCCCTGGAAATGCGACCCCTCTTTACGCTGCATGGTCGTTTGCACTTTAGCAGCTGTAGTTGATATATTTCGCAATGACGATGCTGACCGACCCGAAACAATGCGATATGGTACAACAACCACCGCAAGTCCAACTTAGCTGGTACACGCCATTAAACTAAGGGAGTGGGTCGGAACAAAACAGTTGAAACGGAGCGTTGCTGGCTCGCAATGAGGATGACGATAAAGAGTGTCATGTGGTTGTCCTTCTATGTAACCACGTGCATGTAGCGAACACAGGGAAAGACCGGCCAAACGGAGAACGAACATGCGAGAACGACGGGACAATATTGAGTACAAACATATACACACGTACCTAGAACGTACATAGGATCTGAGCCAGTAAAAAACATTCCATTCTTGCAAAACAGACACAGCGTTTCACATCATACTGCTCCTACCCGGCGAGAAATAGCCCCAAAAAAGTCAACAACGTGGTTTCAAAAGAATCTAATATATAAACAATTTTACTTGCATATAAGCGCATACACTGAAGGCTACATACAGATAGATACGTCATTGTAAGCAAATAAAAACATCTATATACGTATCGTACGTTTAGCAACTAATTGTGCTGCCTGTAGACGCTGCTGTTACTGGTTCCGTCTGCATTGAACAAAGGCTAACACAAATCAAGCCATGCCTGAACGTAACGCATCTTTGCGTCAGCTTTTATCTGCTGCATTTATATCTTCTTACAGATAGGATAAACAAAAGGGGCATCGTCACAGCCAAACCGCAAAAGAGGAAAAATTGCGTCTCTCCGACAAAGGCGGCGCACCGGAAAATCTGTGTGTTTCCTATTTACTCTTCCTCCCCCGCCTCCCGTTACATATCGCACTATCCCTGGCATTCTCCAAGCTATCAGAAACCGTTGCCGAAGATAAGAGATAAGTCGCATCGTCTAGAAGCCGCATGTTTATTTATTCCTGTCTTTTTTTTTGACTCACTGACGCGACTCTGGCTGCATACCGAACAGTTATATCGTCATGGCTATGTCGTGTGAGGAACAAACCAGAAAGGAAAGTAACACTGCATTATTTGAATGCTAAAGAGTGTTTGTGATCTAAAAAAGGTAGCAAATATTTATTTACACGAAACTAGACAAAACAACTTTCTAGAACCAAGAGACGTCTACGCCTTACCAAGTTATGAGTACTTGACGTTTATCACAACGATCACTGTCAACCGTTCAATATCACATCCGTTATATTTACATTATCGTTTAGATTTGGACAACAACCGAAACAAAAGCAGGTTTCGCTCTCGGTCGAATTGTTTCAACAGAATGGTCAGTGGTAGACTCGGAGGAAATCGATATATCTCATAAACACCGATTGTTTTCGGCTATTATACTCTAGATGCCAAGGGCCATTTCGGCTGTGCCAAACGCTATTTGGGGCTCAAATACAGGATCCATTTGTTTTTTTTTGCTAGACAAAGTGCTTTGCAACCATGAGACACCTCTATGATAACGGGTAATATTCGAAGGCCACGGAATGTCCGAGATACAGGCTAGCAATGTGCTGCCGTAAACTTCGCAAAATCAGCGCCTTTACAACGATAGAGAAATTTGGTTGTGTTGAGCACGCCGGAGACCAATGACAATATTCTGTTTGTAGTAGCAATTATGCGAAAGAATGCCCTTGCGCGTTACCGAAAAAGTGTACAGCCTAGCGGCAGCGGCGGCGGCGGCGGCGGCGGCAGCAGCAGTAGCGACGACACGACGCTTGTGGATGGGACTGCTCTATGGTGAGTGGCGCGGATAGCGCTACAGCCACGCACCTGGCGGACGCTTCCTTGACGTCGACAGTAGCGCCACTACGATTTCAGAGGTTCGGAATTTACGACGATACTCTTACTTTTTTTTTGAGAATCTAAGAGGAATGTGAAGAATTTGCCGACGGGGCGCTGCGGTGAAATATACGCGCCAAAAATCCCAAAACCTCATCGATATTCACACACTACGATGGCAAAAGCCAGAGAGTCCGCGCCTGACAACTCAGAGCACTCGTTCGTGTCTAATTTCGACTTTCGACTGCAGGATATACGATAGTTTGCCAATTGAACTAAGTAATCTACATAACAGTAGACTATGTTCTTAATATACGGATGTACCTAGGTATCTAGAGCCTTAATATATCAACGGCAATGAACCAAAATAGCATTGATACATGGAGATGTAGACAGGAGTTTTTAACAGGATAGTAAACAGAGAGCGTTGATTCTGATTATTGGATGAGCTACCTAATTAGGAATCATTTCCGCAAGGATATCTATCTTTTTTTTAATACTAACGCAAGCCTTCAGATGTCGAAAATTGGATGGCACTAATTATATGAAACGCGAGCGGTGGAACTCGTATAGAAATGTTTATAATTTAACTCCTGCATAGACGTTCCCAATGGAAAATTATTTCATTTAAAAATAGGAGCGGTATAATGTTTACAAAATGTTTCAAAGAATGGATTAGGGTTCGTACGCATACCCAATTTTGAAGTTCGTCAATGGTCGATTTGACAACAACTCCCATGCAGCCCGAACAATGTAAAAGACGAGAAGCGATCAGTGCTCAGAAACTATACTGGACGTGTTGTCTTAATGAGGAACAACGACCATTAAATTTAAAAGAATAACGGGCAGTTTTATTCGTTACCTTATATAAACATACGAAACGTGTCCACGGTTGTCGGCGCATTTCTCTCCGTTGACTTTTCACTTGAGTAACCTTACTTCTATGAATCCGTACGGATTGCTTCTATCTGGCATTGTGATGTAGCCTTATCGAAAATAGCTAACATGGCCTAGCATATATAAACGTCTCAGTACATATGTCTAGACCGCTAACGATGAAAGCATATTCACGAAGTTTAGTGACCCTCCGTGACGTAATATATCGGCTATTACAATTATGGCTGTTCTTGAACGAACCAGACAAGTCTTATTTATTTCTCTTCGATAGGTCTAAAAACTTGAAGGGAAAAATTAAAATGACGACTTTTAATGAAAAATATATTTCTGCAGGATCCGCAATGAAAATCAGCGGGTTCGTATATTGAGATCTAAGAAGTACCAGGGTATCGATGTGAACGCCTCAAAAGCCGGGCGTTTTTCTGTTCTAAATGTTTCAGGTCTTACAGTCTAGTAATAACAGCTTCTGACATTCACATCGCTTAATCAATCCCAAACATTCTAAAAAATGCTCTATCCAATGCCTACCCAAAGTCGATTACTACACTCTGAGCCAAAATTGTTGTCATCGAGTGCGTCCATCGATCATCTTATTTAACTTCTCCAACGAAATGTTGCCTTGCGTATTCAGATGGTACGACGGTCAAATCTAATCACCTTCGAGGTTTTTATTTTCCTCTATTTATCCTGCATAGGGCTCGATACTTGCCCACCCACAGGCTTACCAATGGCCTCAAAAAACTCGCGAAACGGGCCCTAGACGCGTTAGTGGGCGACTGGATCAAGGCGGTCCGTCAGCTGAAGGAAGCTAGATTAAATGGAGTAAATGCAAAGAATTATAAGCGGCCAATGATCTGATTACGATGTATGACGAGTCAGCTCAAAGCAGCTGACTAAGGCCCGTTCGGAGTCTATCGTCGGCCTCTCCAGCCAGAGAGTGTGCCGTTACCACTAGAAGCAGCAGCAGCAGGCGCCTCATAATCGGAAACAGAAATCTCCAAATTGATCCGCCGATCATTAGACACATGCTGGAGAGTGAAAGCTAGACAGCTGAAGTCGGAAAGAAGCCAAGAGAAACCTGATTCTAAATATGAATCAAAGACGAATCGTTTCCTTTCATCAGTGCTGTACGAGGCCGCCTGCCCTCATGGCTCAATATGATGAGAGTATTTATAATTATCTAATTCAATGAATGGCACTATTTACAACAATGAAGGAGAACACTTGGTATTGAAAGAAACCATAAAAATGAATAATAACAGTGTGGACAAACAGTAAAGGAAAATATCAACTAGGAAAGTGTTTGGTGTTATTGAGCTGAACTAACGTGCGGAAAGACAGACCGGTAAAGCTGCAGAACTGAGGCATGCAGTGAAAAGGTCCTTTAGTACTGTCATATAATCGAAGTGAAAAAAAAAAAACTATCCACCTAGGATGGCCTACTTGAATAGGATTGCCTGATTTGGCCGGTCGCGTACTGGTCAGCAAGCAGGTGCGCCAAATACGAAAATGATGAAGGCAAGCGTAAGATAAGGGCAGTAAATAAAAAAAAAAGAAGATTAATACATACAATAAACTATTTAAAAATTGATAAACGATCTTCGTAGTATCATGGTTATAATAAGACAACAACGGATATCTATATCTATATGTACATGTATGGAAGAGGATATGTATATCGTATTATCGGCGCCCTTCGTTATGTGGGGAAATGCGATTCGGGTCGAATCCTCTTGATTGGTACAACACTGTTAACTAATAGCAGAGTTGAGAACGGCGACGATTTACACTACACAAGTTTATCTGTGAGATTTATTATGGAAGTTGAAACTGAAACGATCTATAAGATACTGTTAGGCTGTTGTAAGCAAGCCCGACGGATTTTTTAACCGAAAAACTGGCTGCGTTACGATGATGATATGTCTTAAAGGTACTCTCTTTTTTTTAGACCACTGTTCAAGCGTTCCGGATAGCCATAAACCTATCATTTATGTTCCTGTTCTCGTAGTTTCTCTATCCGCGACTGTTCGAAATAGGTCGAGAGTAAAACATGCTTGCCTACCACTTGCCCTTTTTAAGGCATAAAAAGCCCCGCAGTTACACGGGGTTCAGTCAAGCTAAGTTGGATATTGTTTTGCTCACTCCAGGAAGTAATGGAGGCAGAGCGATGAGGTCTTACGCTATCATCAAGTAACCAAACTACGTACCTTCGAGTGCCATGCCAACGGTCCGTGAGTTCCTTAACAAGCTCAAGGTTGCTGGCTGCACTCATTGCTTCAATTTCATAATAGCAGATGCCCCTGATGTACATTACAAACAGTATACTTTTGTCTGATGCCTCTTCGGCTGACAGTAGAACTTAATGCGCTGTCTGGCGACCATATGCTCCAGGTGGCTTTTCTTTGTTGATCGAAGTTCCGCAGTTACGCATAGGAAACACCACACGCATGTCTAATTCGTTTGGAGTCCATTCACGGTGAGCCCAATTTTTTTACTCATTATTACATTGCGCTTGCAGCCTTCAGGATATGACCCTGTAAAGAGTTACATGTAAAATATCATTTTTGGCCAACATGGCTCTTGGACTCCAAGCTCTGCTTTTGAGGGAAGCCTTCTCGCCTAGCGACGCGTTCTTGTCTTTCGGGTCCCAACATCTGATTACTTTTCCTCTGGTTTTCAATACTTCAGCTTTCATTCTCGAAACGCATGCACCGTTTGCTCTGGATTTGTTTAAGGTCTCCTTACCTAATATCTTCAGCACTTTTCGACAAATTTCCTCAATGCTGTAATCTTCGAGGAGCGAAGACTTGATCACTGAGCGTTGATTTCTAGGGCTAAGATACGTCTTTTTTTCTAAACTCCCCTTTAGTCGAGTAAACTTAATTAATTTTGATACACACGCTTCAGGGGACTGGAGTGCTCACCAGGCAAATTTCGTCCACTAGCGGCGCATAATTCAAACGTATTCAGTTTTAAAGCTTACCTTCCATTGTAATAGCCTAAACATTGTTAGGGATATTGACCTTACCCTTGTGCTTTATCATTTGTGTAGAGCCAATGTACAAGCATTGAGAAATATTTTAACTTACTGCATTTCGCTCAACCTTTTTGCTCGTATTTGTCCTCCTCGAGTGATTTGTTAAGTGAGAGCTTTCGTAAACGTATTCATCGCCACACATTTTTCATTGACGTACATTTGTCCTTTAACGTTTGCTGTTCTTCAGCATGAACTGAGCCTGTCTCTAATGCAAATTAGGTTCCCTTTACTATGTTATATGCACGTTGTGCTATAGGTCGGTGCAGTATCTCGCAGAGTTTATCTGGTCGTCCCGCATAACACCTGTAACTTGAAGCTGTGATGAAAAAGAGGGAAGTTCCTATTGAGAGATGGCCAGTAAGAATTTTCTCTGTTTGTATTGGCATATTTGGCGCTGTATTATTGAATCAAGTGAATCATTAGGTACTTGTAAAATTATTAGCCGGAAAACATCTGAATACATTTGGCTAATTAAATGAGCCTGTAAGGGAAATAATTGAAAATAGATTATTAAATGATGTTTCGTCTACGAATGTAAAAATTTTTTTTTTTTGAATGTACCGTTGGCATTTTGTATATTCAGTGTACAAGAGTCATACAAGTTACGGAAGAGTTTTCAGTTAAAGAAAGCATGTATCCTTTACGCTATAGCATAACGAGTTTGGCTCAGTACGTCACGTATCGGAGTGTTATAATTTTTGGAATTATTTGCAAGGCTTTTTGGCTGAAAAGCACTCAGCGTTGCCTAGAAAACATCGGTGCCACGAACAACGACAACAGTTAATTGATCATTTTATTTCGTATTTGTTTCAGCGGAACGACGCAAAGTTCGAGTCCTGTACGACTATACGCCACAAAACGACGATGAACTAGAGCTTGCCCTCGGGGACGTCATCGAATTCTTGGAAGAGGTATGTACCCGCTTCGATAAAATCTTTTATTTAGACATTCTTAGCAGAAAAGCTTACGTGCCAGGTAGTCTCAAGGCCTATAAGTTATTGGTCCGCTGAAACGCACAATATCTGTATTTATATAGTAGTTATACGGCGCCGCGTAGCCAACTTAACTCAATTTAATATATTACATGATTGGAAAATTCTCGGACCAAGGCTATATTACACGTTCTATGGATTAGCACGTACGAAAAAATAAGCGACCGAATATTATTAGTGCGCTTAGCAATAAATCGGTAGTTTGAGATATCTTCTATAGTGAAGCCATATTCGTGATGACGCCAACGTGTGCTCGGCAGATAAAGTATTTATATAACAGACCTAATATATGTATTTTTTTGCCAGTATACTCTGTCGAGTAGCCATTGCCCTGCAGTCTCGGTCCAATACAGTGGTCGAAGTGGCATCACGACACTAGGAACTAATCAGCAATACAAACTTTAATCAAGGCAGCCTCAACGAGTTTGGTTCTATCTATTTATTCTTGCCAGTGTCCACAGCTTCCTTAACTCACTCCTGTACCCACTGACTGTAGACCTTTTTTTCTCTGTCTCCATTTTTTCCTTTTCTCATCAGTACTTTCTTGATCTCTTGCCTCTTTTCTAGAAACCATTTTTATTCCATCCGTTTAATCTAAAGTCTAGCACTCTGCCTGTCTTCCGATCTCTTGCAATCTGGCCTTCTTCTCGATGTAGCCGTCTCTTATGGTCCATAGCTTCTTTTTCAGTTCCATAGCCAAGCCGCCATCGGTGACATTTCTTCAAGTTGGCGTGAACCTGCTCGTGGATCCGGATCTTTGCTCGCCCGCATCTCTTTCTTCGTTACACTCCTTGACTATGCCTCACCCTTACTGGCAAGGTCACCTTTAAACTCCTCTGCTTCGTATACTTCCCATACCAGTCTTCGAAGAACTATTTTTTAGCGGCGGTTGTTTAAGCTTCTCTGTCTTCCCTCATAGTCTGAAGAGGAGCGCGTGGATGAGACAGAAAGAGAGGGCTGTTTGAAGGAACTGAGTTAGGCTAGCCTTTTTTTGCGCTTCAATCCAAGCTCCTTCGTCTCAAACTTTCCCAGAGAGCTCCTTTGGCCCTACTCTATTTCCACGTCCATTCCTGTCGAGGCCTTACTTACTAACGCCAGACTCTCTAAGGTCTCTCTGTGCGCGACCTCGACGTTCAGGTTCGTCCAATGTAGACTTACTTTACCACGGCTCACCGTCATTCCGGCAGATCAAGGCTATGAGAATCTTCATTGCCCAAGGCTTTCCGCCTAGTATTTGGCGGCGTAACATCCCTTCAATGGCGGAGACATTGAAAAAAGAAAGAGGAAGCGACGGTAGGAGGAGAGCAAACGAGATCGCCTTAATCCGATTGAATGCATTGAGCGTTAGTAAGCATTTTGAAAACCAAAAAAAGCTCGTCGAATAGATTTAGTATATTCGTGCAGTAACGGCCGTACAGTCTGGCAGCTTTTGGGGTATTTCTAAAAAAAAGAAAAGACGTGACCGCAATGAAGACCTTGGCTTTCTGTTCATCTTACTACTAGCATATCGTTTTGGTTATGTTTCATTATTTAATTTAATTAGGCATAGGTTCACGAAATCGTAAATATAGTTCTCTCTATTTTTCGTTCTATCTATAATATGTTTTCCCATATTTTTTAAAAAAAAACACCTCCTTTCATTTACGCTGTAAAATTCTGCGATCATCATTCGTATTTATCGCGATGTCAAAACGATGTTAAGCCGGGCTAGAAAGTGGGTTTTGGAGACTTTTGAACTATCTAAATATTTACCTATTTATGATGAGATTCGCGTTTCTCCACGCAGCGAAGGCCGCTCGTTTAAAATATAGGGCCCATCTTGAGACATAGGACTCCAAAGCAATCAGATGATACACTTCCCTTGATGCATATGATCGCCGCGAGTAATTTTAGAGGATTCAAGGCAGACACGTAGCTTGCCTGCTAACGATGCTTCTTCAGTGCGCCAAAAGGAACTAAAAAGTTTAGAAAGATATAAAGTGACATTTGCATTCGCTGGCGTCCCTATTTCAAGATGTCGGAGTGTTAAACGATGTAAAAGCAAATTTTTCAGAGGATGACATACCTGCGGTAAATTGTAGTCGGTTTTGCTTCTTGTGGCGATTAACTAAAAAAGAGCCGTTGAAGATTCCGAACACATTTGTACAACTATAAATTGCAAGAAAAATAATCCTAAGACTATAGTTTTTTCTCGAGTTATCTTACTGTACCCTTAAGGTGTGCACTGGCTGTCCTGAACAACAAAACAAACAAAAAGACTCACTTCAAATAATTTAAGAATAAATAAAATTATGAATCTTTTTAAACAATTGCCGTATCTAGAATAGAGGTGCAGTAGCAATTTGCGACAGAGCGGCCGTAGGTCCTGAGCGATATTTTATTTTTTCGAAAATGGAGCTAGCCTGATCTTAAGAGCAGTGCTTTAACTCATCCAATCAACTGCCGGGATATATAGCTGTGCTGGATCGATACATCTTTTCGATTTGGATGGATGTTGTGGATTTATTGCTCGGATACTAGAAAAACGGGGCTATCATCAGTTTGAATTTCCTTTCTTGGCGTTTTTGCACTATTGCTTGGCTGCAATGCTATTTATCATTGATTTTTGACGAATGATTATTGTATATAAAATGTATTTTGATTCGCTGTGTGCTTTCCATAGTTCCTGCAACGACTTCCGTTTAACTGATTGTTGTAAATAGAGGCCGATAGTGTACACAGGCAGAAAAGTAAAAGACCCTCCTCTATTTCAAGTTTTCGCACGGTGTCGCTGTAAGGCATTCCATCACACGGCCGGCTTCTAGCACGAAACACAGTTCGCCTATATTCGAACCTAGACTACAAAATATTCCTATAATTATCAGGCAATCACGTTACCCACTAAACTACCACGGAAGACGTTTTTCATGCGCCTACTGCTCACGGATAGAATAAACATTTCGTTCAATGAAAGAACCACCTTCGTTCAAAGATTGAGAACAGGTAGGAGCAAACGGATCCAATTCTGAATGACATATCCATGCATGCACTTAGGGGAGAGCCCGCTTTGGAGTTCTCGTAGGGGTACTAATTGTGGCACTTTATTTCCTTTTCCAGTACCGGTCATTGAATTAGATCAGTATAGTGCTCCATCTGGGAAGGCTGAAAATCCGCTTACTCGTCGTTTATTGTCAGAAAATTTAGCTAGAGCCACAGTGATACTACGGAGCATCTACAAAATATGGGGTGCAACATTTGCCGGATTTCCTAACAGTGTATACCGAGGAAGAGGCGAATGTCTGGAACGGTGGAAAGGTTGCACACTTTTTCAAAATGTTTAGTGGCGTGAACGACGTGAGGATGACAGAATCGGAGGCGGCCCGTGGTGATGATTACAATGACGAGTCAGTTCGTCCTATTCGGCCCCTGCCCTGTAGACGGGTCTATGCCTTGCAGAAGCGTGGCCACAAAAGAACACAGCAGGGACCCACAGCTGGCCCTATCTTACCTTTTGTCTCCTCCAGATACGTCGGTTTCACCGGATTTTTCGACCCCCTAGCTCGAACCCTCCATAGGGGGTCTGGCCCTGCGTTCAGTCCTTATAGACAGTCAGTTAGACCGCTCGCCCTCCCGTCTGCGATAAAACTCCACCTTTACTGGATGACGCCATTGCGCGCTACACTACCTCTTCGTAGTATAATGCATTGCTACAATTTCTATTCTACCATCGTCAAACCGCCACCATGGCAGCTTTCTTTCACACCCGCGTGAGTGTTGGCAGTAGTGTAAGGCTTCAAGGCTGCACAACGAGCTAAGAGAGGTTTGAAGGAAGAGAAGAGAAGCAAGGGGTAACTTTTGATTATATCCAGCGTCATACTCGTTTTCTGCTGCGGTCGGTACTGCAGCGCCTCTTGTCATTCGTCGTTCGCCTTTACAATCCCATGCCTGCCCTGTTTTAGACCCTCTTCCCTTTTTCGTGTCATTCGGAGCGAATTCGGCCGACGGGCCGCTGGGCCATTGAGACTCCTTTGGGACTAGACGCGCATCGAAAGAGCCCCGGACGTATCTTTTGTCTCACCTGAATACTTTCTCTTACCCATCTCCACGTCCCCTTTTTTTCTCCTCTATCCTCTTTTCTCCTTCGTCAAAGATTCAGTAACCTTAGATCCCCTGGTTTCCACTGATGAAGCGAACCAGACACGTTTGTGGTCCTCGCAAAGTATGGACTGCCTCTTTGAACAGTATCAAGACTTGATTCGAGTCGTCGCATCGCCCGCTGCAAATCACACAGCCACCGCAGCTTACTCAATTTTTTCTATAGATTTGTAGCCTTCTTGCCAATTTACTACTATTGAAATCCAAGCAAAGAGAACTCGCAACCTGCACTAGTTATTGAAGGACGTTTTCTTATTTACATGGTTGTAATACGCCATCGCAGCTTATTCAGCATCTTTGCATTTAACACCTGCACGAATTGAAGAAAACTGGAAGAGAATGCAGGGATGACTGGTTAGGAATGATTTAGATGTCGGCGTCGTCTGCAGTCCATTAAACATGTTGCTGAATTATTCTCTCTGATATTTCTTATTACTATGCCTCGAAAATAGCCGAAGTTTTCTGCAGCTACTGTGCTATGAAGGAAGGCAGCCGGTAGACGTGTTTAGAGAAGTTTCTTGCTCACCCGTTTTCTCCTCTACTCCCTCACCATCTCTAGCAAAACTAACGAGGCGATAACCGACGGTAGCAAGAATCTGAGTGGCCTGTAAGTCTAAACTTAAGTAAAATCAGACCAAACTGGGAACGGCAGAGGTTTTGTTAGGAGGGTAGACTTGCGGATCCAGGAATGGCTGACCTTCCAAGACGGTTCAGCTTGGATTGCCATCAATCTCCCTTAGCACTGGCCAATCAAAGCGACTCAGCATTGCTACCATCAAGACAAACGCCATAGAGATCGCCGTCTATTCGCCGTTTAGGAAGAAAAACTACAACGCCTAGCAGTCGCCCGGCCAGCGCGTACGCTTTGCTACTAAGCTTGCTTTTCCTCTCGCATCTACGCCCTGCGTCTGTGCGTTTCACTCGATCAGGATTGCTTCTTAAGCCTGTGCTATAGTTGGAACGAAAAGGCATAGCAAATGTGCCGCCCTTAAAAGAGGACTAAAGCACAGGGAGGTGGTCAGGTCTGACAATCTTTGTCGATGGACGAACCAACAGTAGTAAAAGCCGAATCAACGAAAAGGGAAAGAACGAGTGAATGGTTCACATCGAAGCAGTTTCAAGGTATTATCTACGTGTCAGAAAACAGATATCGCAGACTTCTAGAAGATCCTTCAAATGATGTTTCTTATTGCGTTGCAGATACAGAGAGAATAACTTACGTTTTTAAAAATCATCCTATTTAAAAAGTTAGGATTCATTAAACGTCGATTGCCGGTGCTTTTTAGAAAAATGCAGTGTGAAAAAACACTGAACTATTATTTCTTGGTTGAATTAATATAGCAATGTAAGATAGCGCAGTTTGAAATTCATATCTTTATGCATGATCCAACATTCGCCCACATCGCAAGTTGAAATAGCAACGTGCCGTTCGCGGGTTTAGAAGGTTCGAACGACCGATAAAGTAAAAACCGTAGAGGTGGTCGTACCCAGTGAAGGAAACTAATTTGCCGTAAGTTCAGTGTGCATCAAGGTAGACTGGCGGGGGGTAACAAGGAGTCAGGTTCCGCAGATGCCTGCAATGCTAAGCGAAACTGAAATCAGCAAACTCAGGGGTTTGCAGCCTGTCTTCGTTTTGCGATCGCTAGAATCTCGTGAAACGTCGAAAACTTATTGTTACTCCATCTTGGCCATCTATTGTTCCTGCACATTAGTTCTTCTATTTTTACAATTTTTCTACTGTCGTATACGTGTCTCTTTTTCCATCATGTCCCTTCTATCAACGCGTGACGCGCGCTCAACGTGATCCCTGTACAACATTACCGACATTGTTATAATTCGCGTGGCTCTATTGCCAAATGCCGTTCTCTTCGCGACATTCGAAGTCAATAGGTGTCAATGAGCGCGCACTTCTCATATGGCCTCATCCCCTACTTTTTCAGTGTAAGAGATGAGGCTGAATGTGCTGACGCCAGGTGGTCCGTTCCGATACTGTTCTACCCGTACCAACTACCCTCCTGCGCAGCTACCTTATCCGCATACGTTCAGCCCAGATAGGTGCTAACTTCTAAATTCTTATCCCAACAACGGTAACGGGTCATTTTTTATACACATTTATGTACTTAGGTCTTCCACGCTTTTGAGCACATGAGGAAACAGCATTGACATATTCGCTTTATCTATCCTTATACCTGTATGCTCTGACGTTTCCAAGTATGTGTACTTACGCACCTGACGGACGGGCTGAACGTATAAACAGATTCTTCCAATGTTTGTTTGTTATGGTCAGTCCTCATGCATGACCCAACATCTGCCACACACCACAAGTTAAAGTAGCAACGTGTCGTTCACAGGCTTAGAACGTACGAACGACTGATGAAGTAGAAGTCGTTCAGTAAAGGTGGCGGTACCCGGTGAAATAGTGAGCGAGCACAAGCACGCGTTCCTGGTGTGACTTTTTGCAGCACTCGGTCAAAGCTCACGTCTCTCAGCTCCCGCCAGCGGCGTTTAAGCTCAGCCTGACCAGTTAAGGTTTCTGCAACCTTAGTGTAATGCCGAACGGTATGTTTCCTTCCGTTAATTATGTCCAGCTAGCCGCGGTACGACCCCTGATGTAAACGGCTATGGACGCTTGTCGATGAATACAACAGGGTAAAAATACTTATTGGTGGTTCGCCATCTTGCATGCACTGCTAGCAAGAACCGAAGGCTGAGAGCCGAGAACCATTGGAAGTACGGCTGAAACCTGCTTTCGCCAGCTAGCGCAAGCTTTATGTGAGCCTCTTTACTTGCCGTCGTTTGCTCAGCACTATTAGCTAATTTGGGCATTTACATTTATATTTAGCTATGGCAAGAATATTTAGCAGTAACTTCTTAGGTATTCGAGTGTGAGTGTGTGTGTGGGAGAACTTGCGCTGCTGCCATTGGCAGATACAGGGAAAGCCGATAAGATGGAAAACCGAAAAAGGCGCTAGTGTAGTCAGCTTCAAGCTTGCAAACCGTAAGGAAGCTATTCTATCTGTGTGCGTTTGACACCAGCAAATACTCAACATAGGGGTAGCAGAAAAGTATTTTATTGAAAATATGCTATTATCATGCACTTGAACTGTACTACAATCATAACTTCAAACCATGCCTAAAGGGAGCTAACAATCTCTATTCTAGGTTTCGTAATAGCTTTGAGAAGTTTATCTATATTTAGACTTAGTTTAATTTCACAGTGAATTTTAACTCCAATGGACTAAATATGCTTCTATACTGCAAACGACTAAGAATTCCATTATATATGTCTTGAGATATTACGGTCGATCTGTGGACGAAGGAATCGCCAAAACTAGTTTGTAACTCTATTCCATACAAACGCGTTTATACGTCCCTTAAAATAACGTATCTTCAATATTTTTTTTCAAACGTACGACGCAAATTAGATCATATATATATATATATATACATATATATATATATATACATATATATATATATATATACATATATATATACATATATATATATATATATATATATATATATATATACATATATATATATATACACATATATATATATATATGGATTACCAGTACTTCGGCAAGAGTCAGCGCTATATCTGGGGCAAGCAAAAGAGCTTAAGATTTTTTCTACATAATTTTCAATCACCACTTCATTCATAAATGTTTACTCATGACTTGGTCGTGTGTGCTACACTCTTGATCTTTCGGATTGGTTTAGTAAAGACTCGCTTAGCTTGATCGTCAAGCCTCTTTACTTCGAGACGATACCATTGTTCCTAGTTTCAAGACAAGAACTATAAAGGAAGGAAGAACGAAAGATAGATTTAGCAGTGCGGCTGCATAAAATCGTAGATTTCCTTTAGTATCCTCGTCAGTCGATCCAGCTTGTTTAACCTGCTGGACCCAACGCGGCTTTGCCAGTCTGAGTTGAAAGGGAATCGGTAAGCGCTTTAACCACTAGTAACTACGGTAGCCCCAGCAACAGACCTAGGACAGCTTCGGCTCTTACTACTCCTTACATACAGCTTACTTACACTTAGATGGTTAACCCATCCCTGACGTGTCTTCTTTTCCGCCCACCCCGACAATCTCCCAACGGGTATTTTCTGCCGCCGGCACTCTCGTTTTCGCGCTTTTTCTTGACTCCCACCCTATAATCGCCTACCGGTTGCATCCTCTTCCTGCTTATTTTCCGTTCCTGCTTTTCTACTCTACGAGGGAAGCCAGGAAGCAAAGCGAGCAGCAGGACAGTGGACGGCTCCGTGCTCTTGCTCAGTGCTCTTCCTTATTGTGCTGATCACGAAGGCCACGTTTCGGTAGCAGTAGAAAGACAGTGCGCCATTGCTGAGTATATGAGAATGTGTGCCATTTCGTTCGAATGATGTCGGCTACTCAGTAACGACCCCCGTATCCACCGAAGCGCCCTTCTACCTTCGCCCATCTAAACCTGCTCACCTACCTTAGCACGATCAGGGCTTCCCCTTTGTCGAAAGCGCCTTCTGAAAAGCATTCGCCATCCGTTTGGAAGGCGAAGAAGAGTACCGGCAAGACGGAGAGAGATACAGTATATCTCTACAGCTCGCCTTGCTGCTGGCTTTTCCCGGAAGCTGAAACTCGGCTATTGTGGGAAACCAGCATAGAGAGGGACGGCTGTTGGTAATGCTGCTGATGCTGTGTACTAGCGAATACAGTACGGGGGATAGTAGTTCGTGTTGGCGAGCGAGTAACGGTTGCGAATTCCGGGAAACAATCTCTGTAACTCCACCTCCTTGCCCAACTCGTGTCCTACTGTTCTTCCACACCGCTTACGACTCATTCGAGCCGTTCAGGATTTCCCAATTCAAGGGTATAAGAGTCGGCTCGCCTGTGTTCCTGCTACTGTCGGGCATGGGAAAGAGCACAAGTAACTTCTTGTTCTCCATGAAATCTTGAATTGAGCAGCATAGACGTGTATATACGTATATATGTGCATTTGTTTGTACGTTCCTTTGCGCATGTTCTATTGTCAGTGGTGATAGAAGTACGAGTCGACCACTCAGTAACATACGCAGACCTTTAATGCAACGCTAAAGAATAGCAGACAGTCAGAATCATAAGCGGCCTCTCGACACACGTAGATACGAGCTCGTAAACGAAAAACGAGAAGTAGGATTATTACGAGCTGTGGAAGCGAAATAATGACGGTGTCGCTGACGCTCTGATTAGGTAGACTAGGCAGTATTACTACACGCAGTAGTGCTACGCTTTTTTGGGCCTGCCACAATAATTCGTCGAGAGGCGAACGGGGAGATGGAAGATATTTGCTACATACGAACGCTTACCTTTAAGGGACAAAGAGTAATTTAGTATACTGAGGCGTTTTGTAATCACTAGGACTTGCACAAGACATTCGTGAATGCGTGAAACCTCTTCAAAGAAACAAGTATGCAAAAAAAGTTATATTATTTTTCTATGTGAGATCTTCGTGCATGGAATCAGCTGAAGTAAATCAATTGCACGTCTTGAAAAAGCCATGAAAAGCTACGACGTACTGTGATTACGACCCAGGTAAACAAAACCTGGCTAATACGTGGGATAGACGAGAGCGGCTCGATTCGCTCTTATATATATATATATATATAGAGAGAGAGAGAGAGAGATGTAGCACGAAGGAAGCGTTAGGTGAATTATTTAGAGCTCTACGGTGTGGTAGTGGTAAGGCGGTGGACCTCTATGCTTATTTGTTGATACTAGTTCATGATGGGTCTAAGATTATCGTCGTACGAACCTCTCCGTGAGACTGGTGGCGGGAATCAAAAATCGGATTACGCCCAGGCGAAGACGCATGGCTCTGCTTTGAAGATTATGAGATGCCACAGGAAAGTGCCTAAATGGGGTGAAGAATGGATGGATATCGTGATGATCATTTCAACAGCGACGATGTTGGCAGTTAACTGCTGAGAATTAAAAAAGATGTAAAACAAGCTGATGTGTGCGGCATGCACGATGTGAGAACAAGGTGGGAGGAAGTGAACTGATTACGATCTCCTATTGATGAATACCTTGATGATGAACGGGTAAAGTTCCTGACATCACTTCAACATGAGCTTTTGATGTAGAAGGTAGCTCAGGTTTCAGCTATAGGCTCCTTAATGTAATCATTTTTATCCGAGAACTTCAGTATGAAGCCACTCTAAATATTATTAAGCCCAAAACGGACCACTTCCCGATGTATTCCGCAACCTGCTAAAGCTTCCTATAATGCTTTCATGGGATTTCATACTTGCTCGTTTACCCTTGTTACTTTTTAACGAAAATGGAAAGCATGGCTTTCGTTATGGGTATATATCGTATATTGATAGAAGATGGACATTATTGTGCTGACTAAGAATGAATCTATTTTGCCCGCTTATGCAGAGAAATGGGCCCATTTAACTGAACCAACTTTGACAACGTGGACAATTGGGTAGAACAAGTATTTTTTTTTTGGCGCACATTTTCGAGACTGTTTTGTTGGAACAGGCTATGCAGAAAATAAGCTGCATAAATTGCTAGCGACGTATATAAAAGAGGTACCTGGAAAGCAAGGTATATTTTGAAAACGATAGAATTCATGCAGAATTTACTGTACGAAAAAAATATTCTAGTTTGTCTTAATAACTATTGTCGTTTTAACATTTCAGGTTGAGGAGGGATGGTGGAAAGGAATCCTAAAGGGTCGGATGGGAGTCTTTCCCTCAAATTTTGTGGGTCCTATCGATGGTACCCCTGTCGGGAAGGACGAACCTAAAGGGGCGGAAAAGGATGAAAAAAGAAAGCAACAAGGGCAACAGCAGCAGCAACAACACCAACAGCAGCAGCAGCAGCAGCAGCAGCAACAGCAACAGCAGCAACAACAACAACAACAGGCTTCACCAAAAACTATTGCCGCTTCCAACTCCACTGAAACTTCATCTACCACCACGGCGACGCCTGGAGTAGCAGTCAACAACGGATTAACGCCAGGTATATAAATGTTATATATTAGGGACGTGATAATCTTTTAAGTGCTAGTATTTTGACAGTGAATTGATTTTAGAAGTGACTGCTTTGCGTATTTTCAAACATGTCTAAACCATGATTAGGTGACTATGTTTGACGCGTCTACTGATTGCGTGGAGAATGTCATCTCATTAACATTGAAAACTGAGTATTGTTTAAGGAATTGTTTTTTATTTCTTCAACTATTGTGCTAGTTGTTCTTCAATATCTAATGAATTACATGCTCGTTTTTCAACAAACTATTAATCTCAATTATTAATTAAAAATGGCATTATTATGTGCCTTTCGTGGGATCGCTGTGGTTCCTTACCAAGAGCCACCAATGGCCTTATTGTTAGAAGATATTGTATTGCCTTCTGGAAGTTATCTCTTAATAAAACGATGCATACCGTTTGCACTCATCACGCTGTAAATACATACACGGCGAATACTCATAGACGCACCCATAAACATCCGAAATATGAACATCGCAACTTTAAACGGAGCGGTGACGGTGTTACCTTCCCAAACATTGTCATCATTTGTCGGTGCCGTCGGCGAGGGACGTCCGGATGGATACCTGACACCGCCAAAGCTGAGCCCAGTTCGGTACCCGCTTTTTCTCGGTCGACCAGACCCCGTAGAACTGCATCAGGTCCCGCAAGGCAGAACTACTGAGGTTTTGCTCTAGTATTAGTCCACGGTAATTGCCCCCTTAACACCCCCCAACTTTGCCCTTTGCTGATGCCTCTGTTTGTCAGCGTTGAAGCTCTTGACGATGTCATTGTTCGTAATCCATTGAGCGGATGCGTACGGGAATTTCCAGCAAGTGATAACATACAGAGGGATGAGGTTGTAGGAAGCCGAGGACGCGTTAGGGATCGCTTGTCGGGGAAACCGTTCTTGTCCCAGCAAGGTTATCCTGGAGCATTCCCGCGTTTGTGATATCCGGTTCTAGTTCGCTGGTTCCCCAAAGTGTTCCTAGCCAGCCTTGGTCAGGTTTAAAAACCTTCCGGAGTTTGCGTTTGTGGCCGATAGTTAGTTTTTCTCCAATGGCGGCGGCGTCAACGGCGATGATGACACGTACCCTTATTAGCTAGCCGGCGTACCAAACTTAGGCCCGCGAAACTTGGATGTCGTGTCCGTGTGCTAGTAACCCAGACCCAGCGAGATCTCTTTGCCTTCATCGGCGGCACTATCCTTTATACATGGCAACACCAGACACCACTAGGGTGGATCCCTATGATAATGCACTCATCACACCCCATATCCAAACGTGCACCTGATGTATGTATTATATATATATGTACATTTATGAATATGTACATGCACATATTTTCCTCAAACAAGCGATAGTTCCTCTTCTTGACGTGTTTGATTTTACTAATATTTTGCTAGCTTATGGCGAAAAGCTTCTGCAAAGCTCCTATAGCCGAAGTATCGTATGAGACTCCTAACTTTAATCGATTCACCCTCAGAAGCTTAAATTTTAACTTGCCAATTGAAATAAAATATGTTTGAAACGTATGTTGATTCGAAAGAGTGAATTTGAATGTAATATGTGCTTACAAACTATAAACCCTTGGAAAACTGTGTACCATCATGCTTATTTACCGTTTTCGCTGCTTTAATTAATTCTAGAGTGTCAGGAGGTCTATAGCTCTTCTCACAATTGAATTTACCTTGCATGCAAAGCTTTTTTATTTTATGACAGAGGACGGTCGATGAAATTGCATATCTACACATTGACGAATAGTTCGTTAAAGCTTGTCTAATATAAATTATGTCGTGTAAATCATAGACTCATACATTGAAACACTGATGTACACAGCGTGTAAGGATTTGGACTAAAAGTTGCCATGGAAAGCACACCAAAGCGAAATGGTCTAGGCGGATGATGTTCCGCCCACTGCTGTCCATTGACGATCGACAACAGAGCAGCCATAGCAGCATTCATAGTGATAGCGTTGATACTTACTCAGTCCGAGCGGCCGACGCTTGCCGCAAGTAGAGGTCCGTACGGTTCCGCAGTGCTTAGACAAGCGCCCCTCGTGCATCCCCACTACCGTTATTGCTGCTATCGCAGTTGGTGTTACCGCTGCTGCTGCTGCTGGCTGGTAACGTTAGCGATAAAGTATTTTCTTCTTGAGTATGCTTTGGAGCTTAAAACAGCTTTTTTCAGCAAATATGTGGTAGCTACACGTAGTCACACGGGATTGGTGGCTTCTATCGCGGCCGGTAGAGCAGTAAGAGGATTATGCTTCGACCGCCACTGAAGCAAATAAATAAACAGCTTGACGTTACTAACGTGGCGATCTCCATCGCCACCAACGGACGCAGCGCCGCCACCGCTTTGGTAGTGTATGGTTAATATACTGTATACTTTGCCGAAAGGCGGGACGACGTCATTCTCTAGAGCCATCCACAGGGAACTTTCTCTGTGTATACTTCATGGCTTGCCTCACGGGCATGCCTTGGTTTACTCATTGTGAGCAGAAGCGTCATTTGCGGGAGTCGTCCTAACCTCGCTGTTAATGTTCGGATCGTCATCAGCATCATTTTTGAATGTTGGTACTAGCTAGCAAAATCAAGTTAAATTATTCTTAACTATAAAGGAACTTGTACGATTACACGTCTAAGTAGTACCGTAAAATATAAACAACAGGTTTTTGACAGATTTCTTCTAGGGATGTTAGCATGTGCTTCGAACGCCGTTGTATATTAGATATTTGAAAATCTTCTGGCAGCTTCGACAATTGCCGTAATCGCTCACTGTTATTACGTTTATGTTTTAGAGAAGTCTATCTTTTTAAATGTTATGTTTCGTAGGCTGATCAAACATTTCATTCAAAACTCATTAGCAGTTATATGAAAATTTTATGCTTACGTAAAAACCTATAAATTTTATACTGGCTGTGTTAATATATATGCTATTTCTGTTAGCAAGTGGGTAGAATAAACCCTAGATAAGCTTGTAGAGGTGCTTTCTATATTATTTTGAAATCAATGTATTATTTAAACCTTAATATTTGTTTTGGATTTACTTCTCTGCGTTACCCAATCCAGTGCGTAAGGACGATTTATTCTTACCCGTCGAACACGCGCGGTCATAATCGGCGTTTTCCTGACAGCACCGATATTTGAAAAAGAAAAAGATCATTTTTTCTGGCCCAGCCCATCTGGGTTATGTTGTTTTTATCGGTGCAACCGCTTTTGCCACCACACTCGGGCAAGAGGGAATAAAACCCAATTTGATTCCTGAATGATTTCGGTATGGACAAACGCTAGCTTAAATTCGGTGAATTGAAGAGAATGTGGGCAAAACAAACAAATGAAAACGATTGTTTTTCGTTTTTTCGTTCTACTTTTGTTTTCGAGCAACCTTCGTTGTCCTATTGACAGATCTTCCATACTTTTTTCCCTGCCAATCTACCCTAAGTTGAAGAGACTCGGGCGCCGAATGGAGATCGTCTATGTTGTTTGGGATGTTTTCTCTTAGGAAAACAAAGACACCGGAAGAATCAGCAAAAGATTTAGCTGTGCCAGACGTCTGCGCCCCCACCCCGATAGTCAACGGTTTCTTTCAATAATCGTGGAGGCTTGGAGAGAAGGCAACAGATCGCGGATGACTACATCAGATCATCGAGGCCATTATTCTTTGCTACCCTCGTTCTATTTTATGGGCGTCCCCCAACACTGTTTTAGAAGAGCAACTTGTAAGTGTTCTATGGGATAACTAAGCGGCGAATATAAAATCATACTTGTGCCACCCACGCCCTCGCGCACACAACCTGTTTTGTTCTTAGCAACAATACGGAAAGCCATTCACTGAAAAAACTGAAAGAAAAACAATGAAAACGGGTGGGTTGACGTTTACACAATTCGCTTCGATAAAGTAGAGCTGGAGAAAATGCAAGCGAAATAGTCTGTGAGTTTTTTTTGACGAGTAGCGAAGAAATATTAGACGAACCCTTGAATTACCTGGCCGATTTCAGACACGAGCTTGCCTCTAAATTCTAGGGTTTACACGACGTTGAAATTGTCATCCTTTATGCCTAGAACGGCATTAATTTTTAAGCATGCAAGAGGGGCCAACTTATTTGTAGATAATAATATAGTAATAATTTTTCATTTCATTATCTATACTGCGTTCGAATGAAGTGCCTCTTGAAATAAAAGTATGTGAAGAACTGATGGACTTAATATTTTGAAGCATTACAAATATCTCGGTAAAAATTTGGTGACCACTTTTGCGGATTCCCGCCACGGAAATGCTTTTAATTCAAAAGAAAATAAAGAGTTTGGTTGTATTGAAGTTTCCTCATTTTCTTTTACCACAAACGGATTCGATAGCAGAGAGGCTGAACCGTTCCTAACGAAAACTAACATAAATCCGTTATCTTTATAATACTAGTTTCGACGGGTAAAAAATAAGAACTGTTAGAGGTAAAATACGACTAGCCCGTAGGTGGCGACAGCTACGTCGTTCATTTACGCCTTTCTCCTAAATCAGCTGGAAGGACGCGATAAGTACTTACCCGATTTATTCTTTTACCAGCATCACTTGATTTGCTGGCACACGTCTGATCCACTGCCTAGTCTTCGTATCCTGTATTGCCTTCTGTTAGGTTAGCACAGCAATCTCTAATAATCTATGCTTACGTTGGTCTCTTTCAGTCATGCTCTATAGACTTGCTCCAGAACACTTGCTTCAAGGCACTGACCCCATGACTAGCATGCCACGAGTGAGCAGAAAAAGCAACGCAAATGTAACTAAACGTCTCAACCATAACTGTTAACCATAACCGAGCAGTATCAAAGCAAACCGCGTTGGTTTCTCTGCTTCGTTTAGATGAGCTTGAGATTGTGCTGAAATTGTTTTGTTCAGGTTGAAGCTGACACCTTAACAATCGTATACATGTCTCTAACGTAGCTGTTGCTAGCACTTAGTATAATTGCAAAGCTACCTATCGAGAATATACCATCATCTGGGTCGTGCGCTCAGCCTTATAAGATGCTCTTCGGTACCGAAAACAAGCAACCAATAATGGCATGTTAAGTTGTTTCGTCGGATCTGCTCGGATATGATGTGGTCTTGTAGTTAGTTGGACCCAAATGTGGTTTTGGGTCTCCTCGTGAGCGGCCCAAGTGGGACTCACTACGTTAACTGCGGCTGCGGACAACACTGCTTAGTCGACTTGAGGAAAGCCAAGGAGAACTTTTACTGTGACCATGAAGTGCTAAAGGAACCAAGCCTAAGTGGTGGTAGAGTCGGGATTCCAAGAGGAAAAAGGCGAAAAAGAAAGAGAATGACTATGACGCTGCACGAAGAAACTGGGTGTGGTACGGGGTAAGAGAAAGATAAAGGCAAAAAATTGTGGTCCAGTAAGTCAGAGAAAGACGAATTATATGGCTAGCCAACGGAGTAGAAGGTTGTGGAAACGCCCGGTAGCAGCTCACAGGAAGCAGTGGTTGTCTGCCAACCCGCTTCTTCCATGGCACTGCGCAAAGCACCCCTGCCCCATTCCCCAGTGCCACTATTACTAAAATAATGATTGGAGGTACCTACCACAGAGCACAAAGGTCAAACAGCATGATGCCTTTAGTGCAAGGTACGCAAAGAGAAAGAGGCAAAATATGAGAGGGTAGAGAAAGAATAACATGTTAACTTGGTTCCAATTTCGAGCCATTTTGAAGGCATGGTTCCCTCATCCATGCTCGTTCTTTCCCATTGCACATAACCTTGCATATGAATATAATCAAAATATAGAGGCTGAAAATTTTATCCATTTGGATCGCTCATCTGTAGTTGTTTTGTATATTTGTCCTGTGATGTGTGTTCGTATAAGCGTCTTACGAGTTTTTGCTCGTTGTCTGATAAAAAAATCAATGGCCAGGAACTTGTTCGAAGTATCAGTAAATAAAGGTCTCAAGCCCTACGCTAACACTGCATTGGATTTCGTATTATTGGCGCTACGTTTACTATTGATATTGAAATATTAACTATTAGTTAGATTTTCGATCTTCTTTGTCACTTTGGTACTGCTTTAGGAGGACCTTCATTTATTTTGCTAATATCCCTGGAGATTTCATGTGGGTAAAATAAAAATAACGAACGAGCAAATTCATATGCTAGCCTAAAGAAGCCTAACGGAGACGTTATGTCCCTTGAAATGTACTAGGGATTTCAAAATTGAATTTCTTATGTGGTTGGAGTTAGCTATGGACGTAGTATCGATAGTAATACCAATAGTGTGACTGGCACACTTCAGATGCATTCTGATCATGACGTTTAGGAGTTGTTGATGCAGCTCATTAAAAATGTCTAATAGTGAAACTATAATTTTAAATATAGCCTCCACTTCATAATCAATGGTTTTCTGTGCATATAAATTTGCATATATTTAAAGTTGGCTTTAATACCGAAATATTGTCCCAGATATGTAATGCAATAAAATGTAGAAAACAAACTTCAACACACATTCTTTTGTAATGAAATACCGATTTTGTTCTGACGCATTGACGCACCACTTTTACGCTAGAGCGTTAATCCGATGGTAGAAGTATAATAAAAGTAACCGTAGCTGCTGTGTTTGTGTGCGTAGTTGATGTGGGCAATGGTATCTGTCGGTAGTTCTGCCAAACTAAAAATTTCACCACGATCCCTACACATGACTACGACGATAACCGATTGGCCTAGAGTAGCTTTATGTCATCGCCTGTTGCATTGAGCAAAGCTTAATCGTAAAGTGTGTGGTATTGTTGATATTGCTATTTTTGTCAAGTGGCGACTCTGTTGGAGAGACAGTATCGCGCTCACCCAATTCTCAAGATCTCCAGGAAAAAGCAACAGCCAACAATTATCTGGAGCCTTTCCAGATCCTCTCATCCTGCCGTTCACGTTGTTCGTTTGTAGAGGACTCACCCTATACCTGTTCCTCTACTGCCTAAACCCAATCTCCGATCAACACTAGCAAGAGGCGCTACACCGGTTGTCGTTTAGTCGAATTTCCCTCGGTTTAGTTGACGCTTACAATCGGTCAGGCTGGTGAGCCCAGGTTGGGACAGGGCCAAGCTGTGTTTGGCCACCGCCCTCACCACCATAGGAACGATTATTAACGAACACAGAAATGGAGATCGAGAAAGACGGGAGCTGGTCGGTGGCATCACGGAATGGACCTTTGACGCTAATCCTCGCTCCGGTGACGACAATGCCAGCGAACGCCGCCACCATCGCCTACCGTTTTCTGGCAACCACAAAGCCCCTCTCTTTCATTCTCCTTCTTAACGTTCATCCTACCAGGTTTAAGTATCCTCTCCCTACTGTTCATATAGACCTAGGCGCGCATATAGACCTCGTCATGCCGACGCGTTCATCGCATAGGCCAGCCACAGCAATCATGCCAGAAAGAAGGTTACTGGTGATTAGCACTCAACTACCTAAAGCGGGTAGGTTTGGAAGCTTATCCTAAATCAAAACAGGCGAACGGCCACTGCACAGCGAGCACGAAAAGCGAAGCACTCTTAAGTAAGAGCGAGGGAATACTACAACTGCAGGGAGAGAAGGACGGTAAGCGAATGATAAAAAAATGAAAGTTAGAGAAGTGCAGACTTTTTGTAAAAACCTTAAAAGAAATGTCAGTGAAATCATTCGCCAATAAGCGTTGGTATGTGCTTCCGCAAGTAAAGCGCCGAGCGACTACGATTAAGAGAATCTCTTGGATGCTAGAAGGAGGAGGGACTGTGCGACGTATGAGGGAACTCGATGTTCACACTGTTCGTAAGATTTAACGTGTGACCCTCAATTATGCTACTAGTGAAAGAGCAAATGGCAGGAGAGCAAATGTGTGAAGGACGGATACGCAAGTGCATGGGCTGTAGCGTCAGGTTACGATGACAAGCGAAGTTGACGCTCCTTTGAGAACATTTCACCCAGCTTCTTCCTTCTTAGCGGAACCTCTTCCATCTCTATGCAAATTTATCCTAGACCAATTGAAACTTGGACTAAGTGCAGCGCTGCTGCTGGTCGCGGTCACATAGCTGCCACAAAAACAAAGGTCTATACAATGAAGAACAGCGAGAACTCAGCACTAGATAGACACCGTCTCAACTGTAGACGTGGGTGAACTATGCTTCCCGTCTTGCATTATATACCTCTTTTTTCTGATACAAAGAATTGGCAATAGTATATTTATCATTTTTGTCCCTATCATCAGTCGTGTGTACTTTCCCGCTTGGTCTTCTGGCCCAGCTCTTCATTCAGTTTATCATCCGCCATTCTACATCGTACTTCACCCTTTTTATATCGTTACATTCTATTGCTTTGAATCCCTTTTCTCCAGATCGATCATATACCGCCAGCAGTAGTGCTTCCCGGTTGTGTTAGAGGGACGTAGTAGCCCAAATAACTGCAGCCATACTAGAGCTATTGCACCCGAAGTACTACAATTATTGGTAGTTATAGAAATCGTCGTAGTATTCGCAACGTCGCAGACTATTCGTATTTTCCGAATAAGGTTCACTACGATCGTGCATTCCGTAGGCTCTCTAGTAATGGGGGGTTCGACAGATCGCTCACAGAGCTGCTGCGTTTGTTCCTGCTGCGGTAAACGCAAGCGTACGAAAGAATTCGCCGATTTAATATGTTGAGGAGTATTATGCAGATGACTATGCTATCGCATCTCGGTTACTTCCTTTTATCTATTTCCTGTTCTTCTTCCTTCTTGCGTATCGAACTAAGTTAGAAGAATCTGTGATTGCGATGACGATCATGTCGAAGGAGAATGATACGATCTGTAGAAGAAAAATAGAAACGCCAAGAGAACAAGGAGAAGGAGGAAGAGTAAGGAAACTGCGAAAATGCAACGCGTCTATTTAGTTCACTCGAACCTCCAGCTGCTGGCATCGCCGCACAGAGTGAGGCGAGGATTCATGACGCAACGATGGCAATGCCTATTTCAAATCACAGTCAATATTGACTCACTCGTACGGGCCACCAGATTTTTTCCGTAACCTATATGATGCAAAGCTGGTTAGCTGCTGGGGTTTATCTGAGCGATGGGAAACAGCATTGCTTTCATCAATTAAATAATGTTTGGAGTGTAGCTATTTTAAACATAAGATATACCCACGTCTGTGGAATTGGAAACTGGGGTAAATAAGTACGCCCCTTGCAAATCACCTACTTACAGATGGTTTAGAATATGTATCACTTTCACTACGCTACTTCGCATTATAATATCTAGATCTGATTTAAACCGGCAGAAGTAATTCAATTACGCAAAACCGTTCGTTGTTACTAGCTTGGTGGTAGATACACAAAAATTAAAACGCAAAGCTTCGCGAAGGTTCTGCATGAGATTTATTTAAAAAATAATAGTAATTTTATTTGATCTATATTAGTAGGTCTGGCGGGAATATTGTTCGTTGACACTTGCATGTCTGAGTAGTCGTGAAGCTGGCGAATCTGGCAAGGTTTGCGCTCAGATGCTGTGTTCGAGCGTTGGCGCAAGGCTGGGCAGGTAATGTCGGATAGCATGCTTTGTCTCTACTAGTACTTATACTTTGTATGGTCCAAACAAAACAAGGAAAACGGTTCCTTTTTAGCTCAGCCATCTGTTTAGGCTGTGAGGCAGGCAGCTAAATTGAAATTGTTATAGTAGCAAAACGAGTGCTACCCCCCCCCCCCCCCCACATTATCACTGTCGCCGCCACTACTACGGGGGAAATAAATGAGTCGAGCATAATGTATCGAAGCAGTCCGCACCCCTGGAACAAAAGCTGTCGCTGTCAACTCTCAACCATTGAACTGAAATTTAAGGGGTAGACAATAGAGCGAGTGCAGGTTACGGTTATGTATCGTTCGCATACTAGACCAGCAGCAGACAGACTAACGGAAGCAGCGCAAAGCAACGTGTGGGTCGGTAACGCCGCTGTGACTGCCGTGAAAATGAGAAACAAGCTTTCACTATACGAATGTCGAGTTCAAGTTTTATTGATGAAGCGGTACCCTCGTCTTACTGACTCACGACCCCAGAAGCAGTTTAATTTCACCAGGTAAACTAATCGTGAGGACATAGATAACGATCATGACAATCTTATACTAATGCTATGCCACTATCCGGGGGCAAAACTGCTTCTCATTGTTTAATTGCATATCTATTTCTTTTCATAGATCGGGAGTATACAGGCTAAAGACATCTATTAATTTGCGTTTTTTGGGGGGTTGTCTCCAGCTGCTGTACTTAAAAGGGAAGCCATGAAGTGTCGCTAGTTACCTAACCACTTTGCGGAATTTAATCTCATACTAATTTAGTAGGTCAATAAAAGGTGTTTTAAGGAAGACAGAGCTCTTTTTTACGTGACTGAAGCAACAATGTACCAAGGTCTATGAAACATTAGGTAAATCAGCAATACCGTTTAACATTATAATTGACTAACATGCATGATTACTAAATACGGGCAACAACTTAACCATGGTAGCCTTGTCGTCCTCTTTGCATAGGCTCAAAAACAAGAAAGAACATATATATATATATATACATATATTAACAAAGTGGAATAGATTTCGGCGGACTGTTTACCAGGTAAACGATGTGTTCATCTGTTTTTGTACTAGATAGAAAAAATAAATGTTTCTAGAGCTTTAGTTTATCCTTGGAACATGAAAAAAGATAGCTATGGAACATCTAGACACGAAAAAAGAAACTCATCAAGATTGTAAACTTCCTTAATTAGCCCAAATCGGCGGTTTACCGTATTGCGATTGAGTGTTTGGCTACTAGCAGATCTATTAAATTACTGATTTAATATTACTCATTATCTCATATCTTTTAAACTACTAAAATTTAGTATGTTGACTGTTCTGAAAAATGTGATACGGCCGTAGACGGTCACTATGTCGAACACCATGTTTTTGGCGAGAAGCCGCACTTCTTCTTTCGGCCAAAACTTGTGCTGAGCACATGAACACACTTTGGAACAATAACTTAGAGCAGTTTTATAGCCCAGATTTAAGTCCGCTGGATTATTATATATATGGGGTGTGATTGGGCTAGGGGGACTAACAAATTTTGATATTAAAACATTGACTTGATCCCTGTCGCTATTAAGAACGATTTCTATCCTATAGAAAGTGAAATGAGTGTTTTGACATGCGCGTGTTAGCGAATTAAGCCCGGAGCTAAAGCTGTGACCGAAGCAAACGGCAGTTAAATCTAATAAACTTATCCGTCATATGCATGCTCTACAAGAAGAGAGACAGACGTATTTCGATACAAACTATAAGGAAGGAACACCAGTTCTATCCCGATTATGTATACATCTATATATGGTGTTTAGGCTATATATACATATCATATATATAGCTATATATACATGATCGGTGGTTTTTCGTAATGAGAAAAATTGTTTAGCCAAACTTTCTCTGGACAATCGTATTTTGTGTGTGTGTTTTCGAAGCGCTTAGCCGAGATCTTATTGAGCCTGGTATTCCTGTTGACTGTCTGGACAACCGTTCCATATAAAAAAGCTTATACGTAAGCATTGACATATACAGTCTATGCTTGCACGTTTCTGGGCACACAGACGTCGATCTTGTTTCAAGTCAATATTGCCTGTTTGCTGCGATGTCTCTTGCCCATGTCTTGGATTCCGCAAAACATCTTGCTGCTTGACTGGAACCTGCTTCTGCCATAGCTTGCGGCGTTTCGACACCGCCCGAGTAGTGCAGTTGAATCGTCAGACGGCTGCTTCTCCTGCTGGCGCTGTCGCTGCTCAGGTGACCTAAAAGCCTTCCTTCAAAGAGCGCCAAGGGAAGTTGGCACTTACCTCTGCCGAGTCCAGCGCAACACTGTACAAGTAAATTCTGCCTAAGATCTATATACCACTAGAGAAAACAAACCGAGTAAGCAGCCAGCCTACCAAGCAACGCCGCCGACTCGAGTGGTCGACGAGCAAGCCCCTTGAAAAGCCAATGCGGGAAATGGGCAAGTCGACGAATCACATCTAATTTCCTCAGGGACAGGACGTTTCCAGCTCCGATCGGCACTACCCCCCACTGATCTCTGCCGCGTTTCTGCTATTCACAAAGTGCGTCCCAGTGCAACTCTCTCCTCGCAAGGCTGATTTGTGGGTGCAGCGACCACAGCCTATACGCCGCCCGCTTGGATCTGGGCGCCAACTCCTCTGGATTGCTAGTGGATCTGGTAAGATGTTCAGAGAGCAGAGCAAGACATACAGAGAAAGCGAGAGGTTTCAGATAGTTTGACACGAGCCAGTGAAGGGCTCAGAAGAAGAAAAATTAGGTCTCGTGTTGTCTTGTTGATATCGAGATTCGCTCTCGTTAGCCAGCCGTTACTACTGCTTCTACTCGTGAAAGCCGGTACGCCTACGGACGTCTGTGTTGGGGCATCAGCTAAGCAGCTTGGTTGCCTGTTAAATCACGGTCGGTCCTCAGGGATCTTGAGAGGCAGGAACGATCGGGGACATGTGTTGGCTGTCCTTGGGCTCTTCTTGGCACGGTATAATGTGTAGCATGTGCGGTGGAGGCGTCAGGGCAGGATAAATGGTACTGGCCGAAGGGGTAGCATGAAGAAATAGGGGTGAGAAGTCGAAGGGTATTGGAGGATCCTGGGGGTGCGTTCATATCGGCGGCGCTGACTGCTGCTACGGCTGCTGGTTGCGGTGGTCTCTTGCAATCTGTCCTTTTTGCGCCTGCTTCCTTCTTCACGTCGTGCGATCTCTTCTTAGTAGTGATATTAGCCTCTTTCGCCTCAGTGGCTCTTCACTGTCGGTCGTGCAGCACAAGCTGCCACCCCCAGAATTCTGGCTGCACCACTATGTCTGACGCCCCCTACTGTCGTCACCAATGCCGCCTCCTATGCGTCCGTTGCTAGCGCCACTGTCACAGCCGAACGGATAACTCTGCCTGGGTGCCTGTTCTCAGCTTTAAACTCTCAGCCATCAACCACTGGTCTATCCTCGCTATATCCGTCGTTTCTTGGCTGTTCCATATTGAGCCAGACTGTCTCCTTGGCCTGCTTTGTCTAAAGCCTCCAGCAGGGGTAAGAGAGTATGAGAGTTTGGACTGAGAAAGCGAGAGAAAGAACTATCGGACCCCACCCGTGGTATCCGTCGTCTGCCACCGTCCGCAGGGTGCCATATTAAATTTCCGAGATGTCTCATCTGGTGCCAACCAACAGTCTGCTTCGAGTTCGAAGCAAAAGCTCGCTTCGGTCGAAATCGCGGGGTACCGTACACTCGCCGCCCGCTTTACCCGCTCCGTTTTATAAACAACGATGACTATAGTTTCTGCTTGTGTCGGCTATTGGATATGGCAGTTGTGTTATAAGTGAAAAGTGTCTGCTGTTGGCATCAAAGAAGAAGCTGCGCTGTTTGCATCTTTTAGTCGCCCTGTTGTCAAATCTTCAGGCGAAGCTTTTCTTGCCGATGCGCTTTGCGTGACTCTGAGCTTTGTTCTTGCTTTAGTCTGTTATTTTTAATATTCCGGTATTAAGAGCAGGTAGTGCCACTCTTAATTATATCTAAAATGATTATATACAAAAATAATTATAATATATATATATATATATATATATATATAAAATAATATTTTTTTTGCTATATTGATCAGTAAAGTTCTAGAAACGTCGTTCGTCTACGTCGTCGATTTTTTATGTGAACTTGCTAGGCGTCTACTCTCAGTTTCTATGTTACTGAAAAGAAAAGCCGCAAAATGCCAACGGTTGAGGTTTATCACGGCGCTTCGACACATACCACCAATAGGCACACTTGTTTTATCGCAGGGGTCCCTAGATATCTGCTGTAGAACGCTATAGGTGCGGTATTATATGGACGGCGTGTTTATGGAAACGTTACCACGAAGAATGTTTGATATGCAAAAATTCACACGGTACATTCGAGACTTTGATCAACGATATGCTAGCTTATGAGAACGCAATCTGAACCCAGAGCTAAATTTCAAAGAATGCCATTTAAAATAAGGAGCAACTTTTTATCTCAGTGCTTCGTTTATAACTGCACGCAAATACTAATTATAGACATCGTAGTAAACTTCGAGGACATCTTTCCATCTAACACTAAATACATATTCAAAAAGAGTATTGAGTTTCGCTTGCTTAGTTAGGATGCGTTTTGAGCAATGCAAATTAGATGAACGTATGGATTCAGATATTATAACAATGGTGACTATAACCTGCGCAGCAGAAAAAGAGAGCCAATATCAAAGTATCTACATTTTATTTCTAATTTCTGTGGTTCTTTTTCGATGGAGCGATGGATGCTGACATAGTTGCATGGTAACCAACGTAAGTCCGACATTAATCTTGCGTTGCTTTGATGCCTAGGTGGTAGCTGGCCGGGTAGTTGCCATGCATCCTTTCTTCTTTTTCGTCTTTTGCTTCCACCTTTTGTCCACTTGTGCTTGCACCTATGTCTTCATGGTTTTTCCTGAGGCTTCTCAAAGCCCTGCGTTTTAGGTACGTCTCCTTTTCCAGATTCCCGTCATTTCTATCAGGAAGGGGCAGTTAGTGCTCTGGTAAGGCAATCAGCGAATCGATACGGCCGCTGTCTAGCGGGATAGCGAAGTCTTTTTTCTTCCTCGCTGTACCCTTTCTCTGCCCTTCAACACATCAGATTTTGGCTTATTGGCTGGCGGTTTTGCTGCAACTGACTTCTCGATGTGCCCCTTCGATTGAGGCTGTGGCGGTGACCGTGAACGGAGCAATGGAAGCCGTGCAACAGCCCTATGCATCGATGGTAGTTCCGCTAAATATGAAAATTTCCCAATATTCCATCCATCTCGAGTAGCAGCAACGGAACGCCATAGCGACCGCACCGAAATCTCTATACACAGTCTCTAAGAAACAGGGGAAGGTTTCATCTCCTCCTTAGGTCTCTCCTCTTTCTCTCGCTCCAGCCCAATCTTGCAGAGTTTTCGTCTTTGAAAAAACCTTGTTCGTTCGTCAGCCCCGAACCCGTACCCACCGCCGCTGATATGATCCTCTGTTCAAATCACTTTCAACCACGTCTCACTTCATGTTCGTCGTACGCAATAGACCGCAAATAGGAGCAGCACTAGTAGGATAAGGTAGCCAAAGTATCGAAATTGTGGCCGACGACGACCTCTGGATAAGATTCGAGGAGAGCTAATAAACGTGGAAATATTTTACCCAGACATGCCATGTCTCTACACTTTAGCGATCTTGCGTACAACAGCTTCATGCTTTTAGAACGACTATAGAATTACATTGTGAAGAACATCAAAGAAGCTCGATCACGGATTATGTGTAGATGGATGTCTTCCTTTACAGGTAAAGCAATGCGCGTTCATCGTGAAAAAGGCCTTAGCGTACACATTCTCATTCTATTGTTTAGTTATGGCTAGATATTGCTGTACGACGCCAGGAAGCAATACATGCTAGACCAACTTACGGAACCTAAAGGATCTAACATCATTGCTGTCTGTTTTTTAAAAAACTGTTTGTTTTTAATTTACATGTGAGTTATATTTATCAGTTATTAACGTATGTATTAACGAGGAATGAAGTTCTTCAGTACGAAACGGATCCGATAGAACTTTTCCATATAGTATTAGCTGTCAGAATAGTTTCGTTGTTTGTTGTTAGGGTTCATTGTTGACATAGTAAGGTTATGCTACAAGTAACTTTGTCGTTTTAATTAGCGGCATAGGGTCCTTTGGTTTTCCTCCCTCGTCCAAGTCTTCGACAAGCCTACATCCGCCTAATTTAGGCCTCAAATGGACGGAGCTTAGGGGGCGGAGAACAAAGTGCTGGCTTATCGGCCTGGTGGCCCTTACAAACCGGGACGAAAAGAAAGTTAGCGCAAAGGGATCAGATTGGAGGTCGAATAGACGTTCTGGGCCATAGGCTCCGCTGTAGATACCGGTCTTCATGAAATATAACTTCTCTGGCGGCGAAACAAGTGACGACGGAAAGGTGGGGCTCTAAACGTGCGGTACACACAGTGAATTAGGCGCAATGGCTTCTTGTCTTTTTCTTGCTCCGTATTAAGCACAAGACGGCAATACACAACAAAACAGCCGGCCTAAATCCGATGTTACGGACATTGTCCCACCTATGTATCCGGTGGGATACCCGGTTAAGCTTGTTTAGATAACAGCGATAAAGATAACGAAAACTACATTCTCCAATACGTCGTTTCTCATGTTTGTCCAAAGAATTATCAAATAGATGTCTTATGGTACTATTGGTGCACACTTATAGTATTATACAACTAAGAGAAGCTGAAAAGCATCCACTGGTTAATGTTGAACAGTAGGTAAATGTATCCGTAGTCCTGATAGCCAGTGACCAATGCATGAACCCGAACATTAATAAAAGGCTTCTTCAATACAAGAACAATAAAGATACGTAGAGCTATTCTCAAAATAGGCTTCCTATCTCAAAAAGATATTTAACCTCCTGAAGTTCGCGGGAACGGCTATTGCCTCATTTGTGGTTGTTTTCTGAATAAATTGGTGTTACATGAACGGCGTTTGCGGTGAGTTTTACTTTTTACCATCAGATAATCATGTTGTTCCATGCATTTCCTATAAAAATGCAGACGACCCATTCATTACATCGGATGCTAAATAACCAGCAAGAATCTTAATAACCACAAAAAAAGATGATACTCTTCTTTTAATTGTTATTAGCTTTGGCAACTGGAATTTCATTCAGGAGACAAGTACTTGGGATAAAAGCAGCCCATTCGAGCTTATTCTGTCGTCCAGTAGGGAACTCGAAGAGTTAGAAGTAACTATATCAGAAAGCCTCGGCGCTAGACAATGAAGCGCGACGGAAATGCGTTCGCAGAAAACGCGTTCGCCTTGCTGAAATGCTGACAGCGAAGCACAAAGGCCATGAAGGCCACAGAACGAGAGACGGCGGGAAGGAAGAATGTGGCACAAGGCAATAAAGGCGGACGAAAAAAAAATAACAATAATAATCGATGACGGGCGGATGCCTCCACTCTTATTCGGGCCTGTGCGGTTGACATGCAACTTGTATTGCTAAACTCTAGGCAAAAAGAAATATATCCAGCTTAAAGATAATCGATTACCAAACGAGTTATTTTGCCATTTAACATATATTTAAACCAATATTTGACTAAATTGGCAATAGATACGACCGTGTTTAATTTTCGAATGAAAGCCGGGTAAAGGTCTAACTAATTACACTGTTCGGCGTAATCTATACGAATGGACATCCTAGGTTTATGTGCCGGTATAGGACTGTTAAGGTGATCGAATATTTTATTTTTTCTCATCCAAACACAGCTCATTTTTTTTAAATAAATCGATGGTAAACAGGTATCATGATCTCTCATTGAGCTGTTGCTCTGTCTATCTGTCCCTTGTCTAACATCGTGAGTCGCAGCTTACAAGCGATTACGATTTAAAATTTCTAAATTCTTCATATATGCTTCGAATTTCTCTCTCCGCGAGAAGAGAGGATTTGACTACTGGCAACTGTTGAAACTTGATGATTTATGCTAAAAGCAAATGCAATTATTTATTCATTTAAACTCGACCATTCAGACATAGCATCATCATTATTTTCCACAAACATACCGTTTTACGCGCTTACTTTAGCCCGTCACACATTGCTTCAATGTTGAAGCAGCCCTTATATCAGGGCAGACCAATGCCTGTGATTAGAAGCCCTCGTTTTTCAAAGTCCAAGCTCTAGTTCCCCTTCATCATTTGTTCTTCCGATGAGTTGCACCCCTAACCATTACTTCGAGTCATTCTATGATGGTTCAGCACTCGTTATTTCTACTCCGTGTCTTCTTATCTGACGGCCTGTCTCTACCACATTGGCTCTTTCTGGCCTTTGTTCCTAGCGGCCTATTCAAATCCTTGGATTCCTAGTTTTGTTGTTGTCGCCAGTCCTTCGATGTTTTCTCCGTGGCTACCCAAATCGTTTCGAAAATGACCCTTGCGCTCTTTCGTTGAAGTGTTTCAGCCGCCATTCATGTTCTTCTTGTTGTCTTTTTCTTTACGTCCATTTCTGAATCTAGTACAGTCTAATCTTACTCTCTCTCTCTCTCTCTTTGTTTTTCTCTGTTCCTCTCTTTTTTGTCCAGCGGCTTCTCTCGATAATTGTGGATGAGAGGGAAACAACTCTGACAAGCGAACGACTCAGAGTGTTTAGAACTTTATCGCTTGCCGTTGGCTCCTTAACTCACAGTTTTCCAGTTCGCCTCACTCACACGACCCCCTTCAATTTGCTCACTGGACGCATCCTTTTTCCGCCCTCATCGTAATCATCCTGTACCATTTTCTTTTTATTTGAAACTCTTTTTCTGTATTTTTCTTTTATGCTGTCGTGAGCCTCCTCGATCGCGCCCCTCTCCAGCCCTCTCGCCCGTACAATTCATTTGCCTTTACTTTTACAGTTTATCGCTGCTTTCCTTAGAGTGGTCCAGCACGCCTCTATTTTGCTTCTCCCTGCCTGCCTGCCTGCCTTAGTGGCACCGAAAACTGTTGATGCTAGCCTTTCGTCGGCCGTAATGAGATGTCCTTTAATTCGACCCTTTAGACGGAACAAGGACTTTACTGGAAAAAAAAGACAAAGCACGCGGAGGCGAAAAGCAGCGCGAGGACTGAGATCTTGAGCCCTTCTTTCGCCACGTCTGCCGCCTGTGCAGCAGGTTTCTGCCATTTACTGTCCATCTACAGAGAAAGATCAGCCTGCTTGGCTTGCCCACCGCCTTACTCACCAGCCTTCCGCTGGACGATAAGGCACCGCAAATCGCAAAATCTGTCCGCGAGTTCCCCTTTTTCCTATTTGTATCAGTATATAGGCAGAGCCTTTATTCTTTTGTGAAGGACTCGAGAGCACAAACAAAACGTAATTCGGCGATGGCTGGTCCACCGAACAGCGTCCCTTGTGCTGGTCCCGCTGTAGAAGGCGTTCATTCCAATGCGTATTTCTAAAATTCTCCCTCTGATCATCCTTTGAATTCCATTAACTTCTATTCAGCATAGGGGCATAAACGGCAATACTTATACGAAAAAGGCTTGAAACTAAGGAAAGGTCTTAATCAACCTTTTTTTCGAAGCCTTAATGGTGATCAGAAATGCTTTGGTTTCTTCGTTTTGGACAAAGATTTATATTGTCAAGGAGGATGGAAAACCCTGAAGGGTGCTTCCCTTAATTTCAATTAGATGAAATCGTCTTCAAAAGCCTACCTAAAAATCAGTGTAAAAACAGAAGAGCTAACGTATTTATTCTTATGATCATCCTCAAGTGTTCCTGTTGAGAATAAATTATCTTTTAATTTAAGACGCTAAAAAAACAGAGAATGGGAAATGCATTGGTGAGGTAAATGTAAAAAAAAATTCAGCGCAGGCTGAGGATACTTGATATATACCAAATATAAATAAGGCCAGGTATACTAGCGAAGCCCGTACATATTCTGTAATAGCAGATACAGTAATCTCTGAGATAACAGCGCACCCTGGTATCTACTCAAAAGGCACCGAGCACCTGCACGCATTATAGTCGACATATCTACGGATAACCGCAGCTAACATACTTCGACTGCTTTGCCAAGTCACAGTCCATCTTATCGTTTGCAAGTACGCTTCCGTTTTGCCCTCGCTTTTCCTGCTGCTCTGCTTCTGCGCGAAGCACAAGAATTCTGATCGTTCTCGATTGTTAGGGATAGTTCTGGTAGTAGGGGCTCATGTGTCAAGAGGGTGGCGCGCCGCCTTTATTCCCTATCGTCCCTAGGTACTGTTCCGGATAATAGGTAGAACTTGTAACGCTTTTCTCCATCGGCCTTACATTCGAGTGCCAACTGTATCAAACGGCCGACGAAGACTTCGTATACTCGGCGCCATCGGCAGTTCGTTTGCGAAATCCTCTCCATTTGCCCGCTATTCCTGTCTTCCACTACCGGCACTATGATCATGATCGCTTTGTTAGTTGCAAAGCTAGACAGACTCTTCCCGCTTAGGAGCAGAGGAAGATGCCGAACCGATAAAACGGAGCAGGGAAAAAGGGGAATAGTCCTGTTGATAGCCTGAGGCTATGTGACTTCTTTCCTATCGCACGCCTTGCTTCTGTTGCGAGATGCCTCTCTGTGAGTCCCGCTACTTGCAGTTAGGGGTAGAGCGGACGCAATAGTAGTCCGAGGTTAGCATTGCTGGAGATACATAGTTGGCATACATAGCCAAACAATGAAAAGAACGAAGGAGAGATTGGGGAAGTAAGAGTGCGCTACTTGTGCTGCAGGCTTCAGTTTACCCATCGATGTCATTGCAATGACACGCTCATTGGCTGAGATTGTTGCCACTTGTTGATGCCCCCCCCCCCCCCCCACGCTCGCTTCTCCTCTCCGTATTCAGACTAAAACGAGACCGGTAATATTACGTGCTAAAGAAGCGCAAAAAACCGTTTTGAAACGCGTGCGAAAAACACATAAGCGTAACATGAATGACTTATTATGATCGAACGGATCAAAACATTTGCGTCACAAAGAATATGCATTACTATTTAGACTGCTGAAGCTGTTTTGTTATTATATTATTGGTTACATGTTAGGTATGTTACATACAAGCTGTCATGTACTCCTTGATTGATCTCAGTTTCTTGATGTTTTAAACCCGTATATTTAAATTAAGTTTAGTCAAATAGAATTTGCAACTTTGTTATTCTTTATACAACATCACTGAACAGTGTTGTTTAGGGTCCATCCAAGCGGGAATAGAAGAAGACGGGAGGATCTATTCTGAACTTGAAATCGATATATTACCTATAATTATAGTAAAAGGGAATCCTTCTGTCATCGGATCTCTTCATATCTGAAAGCATGATTTTTGTAACTCAATAATGTTATTTTTAGACTGTGCTACACGTCAGGTTATTAAAGCACGCTACCTACCTAAACGTTTTTACTCGCTAATTAAATTTTACGGATATATCAGAACAGCGCTTTGAAACAAATAACCCCCATTAGGGCCCTTTATCGCAACGTCACGCTCCTCTACTAATTAGTAGTACAGGACTACAAAATCAATGCTATGAGGCACAAAAATAACATTAACTCTGCATTTCTTCTATTTCAATCCATAATATTTGTTGACTTAGAAACTTCAGTATCATTTTTGTACATTGAAACCCTGTGTAGTTGATATGCGTACCACACGACAGGCCTGCTACCATCATCAGTTTACTAGACATGACTTTTAATTACTGCCAGCAAAAATACACGATAGGAGATAACCACTTGCCCCAGGAGTAATGCACCAGCGTTCATCCACTTGTTTTTCTGTTGATCAGTATAACAGATGCGCGCTGTTGGATTAAATTGCTTTTTTAAACTGGCACCCATCGATCGCGGTAATCCACGCTGACATTAATTACCCTATCAAATTAGGTAGTGTTTACCAATCGTTAAGCCATTAGGTAACCCTTCGGCTTGTGACAGTACCATCCCTATTGAGCTAGCAATGTAATTGGATTCTATGTAGATGCACAAAAGTTTGTTATATGTATTCGTTGTTCAAGTTACTGTTGACTGCCCGGTTACTGCTCGAACTTTCCAACACGTGTTATTGTAGGGTAGAGCCTGAACTACCTTGTAATAATTTAAGATGGCCTCACGGAAGGGGTGAGTCTAGAATGGAGAGGCATGTAATACATAATAATAGTCAATGGAGACATCGGTGACATGCGGCGCTTTCTCCATTCGCTAGCACACTTGTCCTTACGCCGGCTTCATTCGCACCCTATTGTTTCCTATCGTTAATGAGCTCTCGTCGCCTGCCGTGGTGTTCATTGTTTCTATTATATGCAGTGCTGACAGTAGCTCCGAATAAGCCACTGCTTCTTTCACACGTTGCAGCCAACGTTTGTGCAATGCCTATACGTTTTTTTTTTTAATGTCAGTATGGTTTACTACTGATATGGAGGCGAAAATTCTATAAGTTCATTGACTGCGCCACGACTTCTAGTTGAAACATATACGTTAAGGAAGAAAGTATTCCATAGGAGAGGCTCAGTTCAATTAAATTACAGATATCATAAAATAAGCACGGAAAAGGGTAACGGCCGGCCATTTTCGTGCATTATAATTTGTTTCAGTTGTTGTGAGTGACTTATCAACCTTAAAACTATTCATAGCTTAATAGACGTTGCGCTGTGTGATAGTCATCACAATCATTCAGTAACTTTGATAATCTTTCGCCGAAGGAAAAGAAGAAGGTAGAGACAGACGGGCGGCGAAGATATAGCAATCATAGGAAACAACAAACACAATGACGCTGTTTCATGGCTGTGTGGAAAATGTAGCAGTGTCGGTGATTTTCGGCGTTTGACTGGGCTGAACGTTTGCGATTACAGCAGACAGAAATATCACAGAAGTACGAGATCTTTGTTTTTTTGCTTGCCTGCAGCTTACTCTGTTGGGCGGGTCGGGTACGAAAACTTCGTTTCGTACAAGATATTTCTCTCTCCCTCTCTCTCTAATTCGCGCACTATTGTCGGTTCACGCAGAAAAGGGTCTCTGTATGTGTGTGTGTGTGTGTGTGTGTGTGTGTGTGTGTGTGAATGCTTGTAGGTGTAAGTCTGTGTGTATGCGTTTTTGCGTGCGTGTGTGTGTATGCTGCTGCACCCCATTAAGGGTTAACATGTGATGTTTTTCCCGCCAGCAACGGTGTCGAACCGATGGCGTCAGAAATATCGGTGGACTCATACGGCGGCAGCCCCGGGCGACGATACCCGGAGTGACCGAGCTATGTTTTGCTTTAACCATCGTGGTCGTCTAATTTTTCGATTGGTCTGATCGTAGACAAAGTGGGCCAGGTCAGGCGAACTGTCAAAAATCATATTCCGGCTAGCTACTAGGCTTCAGATAAAAAACATAGATGGCTAACATAGTAAATCTATTATATAAAACACGATAATCTATTAGCAGCGCTAAATGATTTATGGTTTCACACAAAAAATATAGTAGCGTACCTAAAAAATACTGAAGAAATAGCTGAAGTTACAAGGCTCTGGACTTAAAAAAAAAAAAGGATTACGTGTGCATAATTATAGTGGTAAGTTTTTAAGATCAGGGATGTGAACTAGTTGTGACGTGGTCTGTAGTTGTTGTATTGTTACCGTTTACGGTGTCATTCAAATAGTCCCGTTACGTTTTACAGTTAAGTAGCCCGTTATACCGTACGTGATCGGTTCCTCATATGTACTTGCCGAGGTCTATATTACGAACGAGTGTGTCTATAACGAAATTTGAATTATATAGCTTAATGATACGTGCTTATTGCTAAAATAAACTTCCAGTGAGTCGAGCCCGGCAGTATTATGGTGCAGTCCATCAGATAGTGGTAGAGGCTCAAGGATACCTCTTATTGCCTAATAATAGATGACAGGTGCACGGTCGATAATGGTGAAGTGTGCAGCCCATCAAACTATTCGAAAATAACTGATGCATTGGACTGTAGGGTCCTTTTCATTTAGAAACTGGAAAATAAACCATTTTATCACGTGCCACGCAAAGGACTTCTGATGTAGTTTGCTGTCAGGGTACATGTACACTTTTACGTTCTGTTCTATTGTGCCTAGGATCAGCTCGATAAGTCGGGCTTTTCTCGCGACTTATAAAAGTAAAATAAATCTAGACGAAGGTCTTACAACTAAATAATTATAAATAGACTGAGAGTTTTTTTGTGGACTAGCTTAACAGGACACTGTGGGCCAAGTCATTAGTAGGTAGACATCTTTGTAAACTATCCTTGATGCTAATAGGAGTTGGTAGCATCGATCTAGCTGATACGAGCATATTTTTAACGATTCGGGCGACGTCGACCCATTGTAATTTTGCAAGGAAGCCACAAATGACTATTGCGCTTTTAGGCCAACGTCTATCGTTTGCGGTTGTTTATCAGTTCGCGCATATCATATCTTTCCCCAATGTCGTAATTATTATTTCCAATTCCATTAAGCTGAACCCCGACGGAGATTATGACTAGGTCACGGACGCATAGGTAATAAATTATGAACAGTTGGTAGCGACAATAGTCGACAATGTGTTCATAAAAGTAAATGACAGGGGGCACCCTGTCGGGACTCAATAGTTATCTCAGGTCTAAATGGGCGCATCGTGTAGCACTGAATACACTCAGGCACTTCATTTCCATACATTTTTGTACTTAAAAACAATAGCATTTGCCATTGCTCAAGCTGGTTCATACACTTTCTTATGTTATATTTTCGCATATATGTAAGCTCGTGCACAGGTGATGTCCGTTCTTGTTTGTTGTTCTTCTCCTGACTTTGTCTGCCAATATGTACTAGATTTTTAGTGCGAGAAAACTTTTTGTCTTTCAGAGACATTATCATGCTTTTGTCTAGATAGTTAAGTTTCACACTAAATTAATTCATTATAGCAGAAATGAGTATGTGCCGTGACGAAAAAGTAACATTTACCACGTATGCTTCATGTAGTATTTTGCCAATGTACAGCTAGGATATTTATGCGGCGTATACGTACATTTAGAACTAAAAATATACGCTTTTTCAACAGTTATACTTTGTCTGAAGCAGCTTAAAACGGTCCTTGATGGATCAGAAAGCTCGTTCTCTAGGTTGAAGATAGCATCTTTGCAGTTAGTAAGCCACCATTGGGTGGGACTCTCAGCTCTCAGGATTTTCGTCATGCATGTTGCCAACCTCCCCTTTCCTATATCAGCAACTTTTCACTTTAGTAAGAGATGATTAAAACGTATCACAATTGCTACCTTCAGCCAGCAGATATTTTTATTGGCGGAGTCTGACCAAGATGACGGCAGCCATGACTCTATAGAGCAGTAAACAATAATGATTTTATGGCTCCGGCTAGAGTAAAAAGACGTGAACATTAACGTACGACAAAGCGTGGGGCGCAATGGTAAATAAATGAGTCGCTTAGAGACACCAACTTGTCAAGGAAGAGAGACTATGTAGTACGTACGCATATTTCGTTCTAATTGATACCCCGATATCGCGCGCACGGCCCATTACTACAGAACATAGCGTTCCAGAATCAAATCTTTAGCGGCACTGACAGCATTACCTTTCGTTATGTCGTGCCATAGTTAAAAGCCAGGACAACATTGGCAAACATGCTTCGTTGCTCGACGTTACGATCGCAGATAAATGAAACAGGCAAGAACAGGCGTATATACTACACGATAAAAATAACATAACAAGTATTAGTTCACAAACAAGAAGGAGACCTTGTACAGCGTGAACTGTTCAGTTATTGATTTGTGATGAGCGTGCTCGGCCTGCTGTACACCTTCTCTCCACGCACGATCAGCTCAGACGATAGACGACAGAACAGTCAGACGATAGGTTTCTCAGTCAGACCCTTTACGTTCTGCCGGAATCTACTTAACAGGATTCCTGTCGTAAATGGCGTAAAGATCGCTCAGATGTGTCGTTCAAATCTAAATCATGTCGACGTCATCGTCATTGGCGCCATCTTTGTTCAGTGAAAATAAGTGCTCCGATTAATCGAGCTACCGAGGTTGATTTTCGAGTAGAAACTAGCTCCATATGGGCCTGCATATGGGCTGCCAGCGGAACGTTCGTAAGTCGCGGCTGGAGTCCGTCACAACGTGCGGTATTCAGCTCACGTCGGGGTTAGAGGAACGGCAGGCGACTGCGTGAAAGCTTAAGCGTTCTGCTAGGAAGGGATACCCTACACGTTTTCCGTTTTTCAAAAGCCGATCAGTGACATGCGTTCAAACAAATAACACATCGATTACGTTGATGACGTAACGCTCTTGATCAAAACGCGATACGATAATAACGTCGACAACAATATCCCTTTTGAGTGCTGGTTTAATTATCTTAGCGATTTTGAGTGTTCACATTTCATCTCTCTGGCTTGGGTGTGCACTTATGAGCACCTGAATGAAGCCTGAGGTAGCCGTCTTCAGGACAGAATAATACTGACTTGATGGGTAGACGGCGTCAATGTTGCCTGTGCAGACCGGACAGTAAACTGACAGGGAACTGGTTATCTTCATATATGTGCACGTTACCCTGACACGAGCAAATGTACGTCTGTAGCTTCCGACAAGGCTGGGTCATAAGAAGCATACTGTGCATGTTCGACAACGTTCATGTGCGTAGGCGTTGAAAGTTAGCACAATGTGCACTAATGAACAGGTCCCAAAGTAGGCGCAACGACATTTATTCCCAAGGAAGCATGTCTTGATCAAAGCGTCGTAAACGACTTCAGCAGGATATCTAGAGATATCGATTACTACAAACTGACAATTTGGAAGCTAACTGGTAACACTCCTGTTAGCCTTTGTACATTTGCTCCAAAGTAGAAAAACATGAACGGAACGATAAAGGGCCCAGCATCGATGCGGACGCCTGGGATATTCCAGCAGCGTGCAGCACTGATAATGGTCAATTTAGCCGATACTATAGCTCCTACAAAAACGCCCCGTATTTTATCGTTATATTATCCTAATTTTTGAAGATTATCACGATCTGTCACAATGAGTGTGTGCGTGTGCTTTTACTGAACAACAATGAAAAAAAAAATATGCCAATACGAGTACCCTAGTCGTTTAGCTAACAGCCAAAACTATTATCAGTTTGAGATCATGACATAGTAAAGAGATAGCCAAACGATCACCACGAACGCGTAACTTATTTTAATACAGAAACATTGAGCCATTCAGTAATTGCTTTTCATTCAACAGAAAGACCTTCAAGGGCGATTGAAGGCGGTATTGCGAACGTATTCTTGTTACGTATTTATTAGATGCGTGTGTATATATATATATATGAACGTCAGTTTAGCATCGATTGCTACTGATGCTCTCTTCTTTTTCAGTGAGTTCCTTTATTTGCTGCTGTACAGAGCTATTTCTGTTTCAATAAACATCATCAGCTCTCGATAGCGGCTTTTTTCCACTCAAATAAAACTGAAGCGTGGGCAAATCAACACCTAGTGAACGAAATTAAGCGACCAGAAGACTGATACGGAGCACACGGCGGCCCATTGCACCGCGACAATGATTATATGCTGCCCGGTCAAACGATCTAAGCGATGATTTACTGCTAATTCTTAGGTAAATAAAGGTTGGCACTTTTTATTAGAACCAAATATTCATCACGTTCTTCTTGGGAGTAGGTGTACTTGTAACAATACTGGTCTTACTATTACAAAGGTGTTCCTAAAGTTACTTCGATTAAGAATAGCAGTAAAGCGCAACGGGGAAAAAGCGACAGGCTTAATTTTCACAAAAACCTGTAGTAACTTCAGCCGTTTCACACGTGTAATTGAGTGGACTTGCGTCCGTAGCTATAGACTATAAACAGGCATGTTTTCTAGTTGAAAAGATAAGAGTGGATTTGAAAATAAGAGAACGTGGTAAATCAACAGGGTCGAATGCTCGTTCTATACTTCTACTGCTAGCAATAATGGGGGCATATTAATCACAACTCATTACTACAGACGGGTATGTATGTGTACGAAGAAACGTTTCATCGAGTTTCTGGAAGAAAACATGTACAAACGATTTGGTGAAAACCGATTTTACCCTGGCTAAAAAAATAGTGAGATTATGTCTCGAAAATACATCTACAAGTCGCTTGGTAGCTTCAGATGCTTGCAAATATGATCGAGATACACCTTTTCGTGTAGAACGAAAAATATAAAAGCTAGCTGAAAATAGGGTTTGTTTTAACTGATACAACATTAATACGAAATCAATTTTTATAAAATAACGCTGTAGAGTACACTAGTGCCAAGCTAGCTTTTTAACAAAGGACCCGTATATACACCTTGCTCTCAAAGAACAGGCATGTTTAGGACAGAAAGTTGATATTAAACATCAATTTTAGTGAATTCTATAGTATACATCTCGTAGAGTAAATGCGTTTTTAGGGAAAATGTTTTATGGCGTGCTGTGGCGTATCTGGTCGTGTTTGCTTTTGTTAGATGGTACTGTATTATTATTATATAAAATGTGTTCTATTCCTATTGAATATTATTGCTATTACCATTATTATTTTTGTTATTGTATTTCTATAATAAGAACTTTCTGATACTTTTATGGCCTCAATTCTCCCGCCGCTTCCTTGTGTCCGATCGGTCTGCCTCTCAACTAAATGAAAACAAACCAAAGGATATTACTAAACGAACGTCGCCGTCGGATGAAATTTACAGGACATGCGGCAACCGCTCCGTATTCTATGGTGTGAGCCGGCCACCAATAGGTGCATTGATGCCCTCGAATAGAAAGCCCTTTCGGACTATTTATCGTTACAGCGTACAAGCACAACCGGTTTTGATCTATTAGCGCAATTGTATGTTCTGCGATAATTTTTTGGTAGAATTGCTTGACTGCCTGCCGTCGTATATTGACTAACTCATACTGGCTACTTTCTTTTCTTCCCCATCCTGACCTTAATAATATTAAGCGCGAGGTAAGTAGTACTGTTATAAAGATGGGCCAAAATTAGCCGTTAGCTTCGGTGGCCTTGCACGGTCCTTATGTAAGCCTACGAGTTATTGGAAATTAATCCAGCTTACGTGTTTGTATTTTATAAATATTGTTAGATATGATAGATAGACAAATTGTTAGATATGAATTCGAATACATATTTACGTGAAGGCGTACTAATTAAATGAATGAATGTCATTTCGTTCATTTTGGTCCTGAATAGAGTGTTACGAGGATGCATTATACTTACATTTGCATCAATGGGATATTGTTATATAAAAAGCTCAGCTTTTCATGTGGGAGAGTACCTCATTTCATTTATGCATTGGTAGGAACGCCAGTGTGTGCGACGCAGTCGTCTCGCTAGCGTTGTTTCTCTGGCCAAGAAGCATCAACACCAGGCCCCCAACAACAATGGCTATAAGATCATGAGGCGTTGCCTGTCACTGTGTTATTTTGAAGGTTTCATTGCTCTTTCCATTGGTTGAATGGGTCGCTTGTCAACTGGGCAAACTTGGACTTCAGCGAATGGCCTATGCCTGCCGATGATGCAATCGGTTTCCTCTTTCGTTGGCTGACAATGATCTACTTATCACATACCGGACAGATTTCCTGATTCGAATAGTGAAGCACTGGTTTTTAAACTTCATAAGCATAGCTATTGTTCGTTTTGATTCCGCATCTTCGCTACACATGATGTATGTCAGTGCCAACGTTAAGTATGAATTTATGGAAAAACAGATTGCTTCTATATAAATAACTTAATGCCAGAAGCTGTAAGGCACGATGATGCAATCGTTCCTGTTTACTGTCTATTATTAATCTTATAACATTAATTATAATCCTTCGATGGTCCGTATCGTTTTGTCGTTGTTGCTATTGCTACGTCTGTAATAATTATCGGTTTATTAATCTGTCGACTTTGGTGTAGCACTGCCTTCTAGGGCACCATCATCGCCAGCCATTGGAACTTGACCACTGTGTTTCCTCCGAGCGGCACAATTGGTCTTCTCAGATCCTACCAAACGGTTTCTTTTTAAGCGTCAGTGTCACCGTAGTGCCACTGTATAGCAGACACCGTAGTGGACATACAGGGGCAGACGCTTGGGTGCACTTGGAGCATTAGCTCATCTCGTCTCCCTGTTTTCTCTTTTTCCTTATTATCTCGGTTTATGCTGAAACCTAGTGTGCTCTCATGCCGATGCTACTGCTGCTATTACTAGCAGTGGAAATCGGGCACCTATCATGCATTATCAGTTTTCCAAGACGTTTCCCGTTGCGTCATTACCTGGCGTGCGCGTGCGTTACTGCGGCACTTGCTGTCCTGCCCCGGCTTTACAGCGATGTAGAGGTGGTCAGCGCTCGCAGCACAACAACGGCAGCAATAGCAGCAGCGGCGACGGCGACGGCGGCGGCGGCTTCAGCAGCCGTAGCAACAGCATGGGGTGAGAGAAGATGGGCGAAGATGAGGGCCGAGGACCACCGAGCGTCGTTGGCCCGTTGTTGCCTGCTTGCGTGGCGTCGACTGACGGACCAACAGGCAAGTGACGACGACGACATCTTTTAACTCTGCCCTGACCACGATCAGCTGCTCAGTGGCCCTTGCCCGGTTCGTCGTTGCTGCAGAGACAGAACTGGGTCTCTCGCCAAACACGACGCAGCACGAACGAACGCAAGTACATAAAACAGCATTCGAGCCGACCAAGATAAGACAGCAAGAGGCAGCCGATAATAAACAAGCATAGACGAGCTGCGAAACCAACTGCCAGCAGAAAATATCAAACGGATACTACTAATACGGCGACCACAACTTCTGTGCACTCACTCTTCGAACGTCCCTGCTCCGCCAACCCGAAGGCTCGTTGGCCGTTCAATTTCGCCTGCAGCAATAGAAACGGCACCAGCACAGTGACCGCGGTGGCAATATAACACAAGTGGCATGTCGTTTTTCTGACCATTTCTTGATTGGCTGTCCCACTGTCTCTTTTCGTCATACCGTATCACAGCGATATGCTGTACTACATTAGTTTTTGGTAAAACTATGTCGCGCAAAAGCCCTCTCTGTTAAATGATGAGAAGAGCATAGAGAGCATTTACGTAAAGTTGTATGTCTTCAATATTTTTACCAGGTGTATGTAGTAAGTATGACCGAAAAAGGAAAATTAGCGGAAAAGGACCAAACTCAACAAGTGTGCCGGGAATGAGGCAAAAAGGGACTTTGTGCTAAGGTTTAGGTTATAATGGTCCGAAGTAGCCCGAAGCCGCGTCGCTACATGTTCAGTGTATCAGAGTCTATGTAATGTGCAGTGTTCCTAGATATTCCCATCAAGCAATGTCTTGTGCTCAATGAACAATCGTCCCTGTTCGTGTGGATTTATTTCGGATGGTAAGCTTTTGCGTGATTAGAGTTATGTGAAGTTGCAGTAGGCTTTAATGTGTATTTAAATAAGTGTATATAAAGCAAAGGTAACTGCGACAGCTCTAAAGAAATTGTGAATAGTATACCTGTATACACAGAAATACAATGACACAGCCCGGCAGGTAAAATATACAGCCGCACTTTGTTTACATTGCTAGTATATAAAATAGTCTCCAGAGAACATTTATCATCTGCAGATACGTTACTTAAACACAGAACATTTTTAGGATATTTAAGAATAGAAGCTTCATAAATTATGGATATTTCACAATCAGAAAGAAAAGTGGAAAGGGTATAATTGAAGAACAGATACGGCCACAAAATTTAAGATAGATGTTGCTATCGTCTTCAAACCTTCAAGGCTTTCTCGAAACAATATGGTTGGAGTTGTCTAATTATATATTTTCATTGCATCTTCCACCAGGTTGCTTCAACCTCCAAGTCCTTTGAGTGATTCCTAGATAAATGAGGAATGAATGTGTTGCCCCCTCTTTCCCCCTTAAGGAGTCATTTCTTCCTGTTGCTGTAAAGTCAGGAGACCCATACAAGGAGATTAGTTAAAACCTTCTCTATTATATAAAAGTCTAGCATAATTAGGTTTTAGTTATGGACAACTGTCATAATGACAGTGGGTGGATTTGAAAGCTTCGACATGTAGTTCATGGGTCTATTTTTAGTTAGATATATAGGGTGTTCGAACTATCCTTCTGTTCACTTAAGTCAACTTTACTCGAGATAGCAGAAGCTACTACGCTAATTTGAATCTGCATCACGGTTTCCTCACTGAGGAACTGTGACGGATGAATGGATGAGTGAACGGAGAAACTGTTACTAACAACGTCGGCAAGTTATATGAAGGCTGCGCGGCTACGCAAGCCAGCACTTCAGAGCACTTCACGGCTTTTAGTAGTATCCAGAAGACTCGAACACCAAAAAGCGATAAGCCAAAGGTCGCGGAAACTTTATTTCAGTATTTAAGTCCTGCGCAAAAAGATAACTATAGCAGAAATCCTGCGGCAAGCTCGTGTACATCGTACACGACTGGACTTACTTATATATTTAAATCTGACAGCAAATAAATGTAATAACTACAACTGTATAAGAATTATAACAAGCCTAGTAGCATTATGAAAGTGGAGCTTTTGCCATGCCTATTATTCCGTCCTACATCAGCACTGTCATCAGCTGAAAACATAATTAGAATATCAGATACATCCGTTTTTTTTTCTGTCTATTCAAGTGGAGCTGCAAACGCTTGCGACAATGGTCTGCCAGTCATGAAACGAAACAATTAACTGTTGAAAATTATATGGAGACTAGTCAAAAGGGTACCAGCTCTCAGAATGGCAGGTCACCTTCGCACCATGAGAAAACACCGGAAGTACAAGAGCAGGTCGAGCTTGCGGAGGGCATATTGTGTGGAAGGAGGAAGTGGGATGTAACAGCTAATGGCCCTATGCTGTACCCGTCGTCCCGTTCAAGATAAGACATTTCCATCGGTGAAATCTACTGGCCGTAGATGTGTGGTAAAGCCGCGAAAAAATCGAGCTCAAAAGTCAATATTGAGTGTACGTAGGCATTCCTTTGCCCGGCCACTACCATTATCACATTAAGCGTCTATTGACCTTGCGGAATCGGCTGCTAGCTATATGAAACCAATAGGTAAGATATGTGCTGATTTTGGACGCCGACCTCGGGTAGATGGCGTTGGTTAGGTCTCGCTAGATTTTTAGGTTAAGGTGTTCTTTTGGGAGGAAGGGCGAAACGAACGATATTTAATCGATATTTAGTGATTTGCTGTTGTTTTCTTTTTTTGTTCCATTTATGTGCACCTATTTTGTTTGATCAACGATAATTTCGACGTCAAAACATCGAACGTTTCTGATCGCCGGGAGGCTGGCCGCATGTCTTAATTATTATTTGTCAAAGACAAGTATCATGAAAAAAAACATTCCCAACGAAAGGGGAACTGAATTACTTTATTCTCTGCTTACGTGTCCATTCAACAGTCAATAACGTAGCTTTCAATACGACGCCAGGTTGATAGTAGTTAGGCTAATTGGATCTTTAGATCTCTCTAGTTGAACAAACGCAAACCTCAACTTAGCAATGTATCAGCCTAAAAGAAAACGCAAAGTCGTATGTCTAAATCCTATGAAAGGTCAAAAGTCGCTTTATTAAGGTCTCTGAACAAAACTAAAATGTGCAGCTATTGATTATTAACCCTTCCTGTACATATCGAACCGGGAGGTACATCCCGCAACCAGTAGCACAGCAGATAGCAGCGGGATCCCCGTACGTCATGCCGTCCTTTCACGATGGTCGCAAACTGGCCGAAAGTTAGGAGTATGATCAGACCTCAATTTACTTTCGGCTGATCCTATTTGTAGCAGTAGGTTTATGATTACTTGAAAAATACAGTGCACCGGAAAAAAAGAATCTAACTTCATTGTATTTCCTTAGTGCAGCGATCATCGTATATATTTACCATTATCCTTTAACAATACGCTGTTACTATATATGAATGCGAATGTAAAATTATGATTGTGGCTGGTGCAGTCACGTAAACCCGAAAGCATATTGCAAGTGTTTAAAGCTGATTTGTTATAGAACGATTTTTTAAACAGATTGCCTTCCGTGCATGCACGCAGTACCGCCGGTCAAGTCGTGCTTGGTCAGAGAGGGTCCGCAGAATCCCCCCTTCATGTACATTTATATATAAATACATACATTCACATATTGATCTACTGCACATTTGAACGAGCTTAGGATCGACGCAAAGCTTATTTTTTAATACGCAAAGGTAAACAGGTCAATTCATTTTTACCTCGCTCGATCAGGCCAATCACACCTAGCTGCAGGCACCACAAGAAAACGTTATTTCTTCTTGTTGAAAATGCTGTGTTTTACTTCTTCTCTTCCGCTAGAAATTATCGGGCTATACAATGATCTAGCCAACGATGATAACGGAAGCGCTATTCGTGAAAGACCGACGCAGCTTTACTGTTCCTTCTCAGTAAATATTGAACGGTTTATGACAGTACATAGCCACCATGTGTTTATGTGACGTGTCATTTTAACGGCACCTTATACAAGCAGGCCACAATAGGTTTATCGAATGTATTGCTTCACATCAAGCTGACCTTCTTCCTTGTCAACGATGACAATTATTCAGAATCGGCAGAACCGTTTCGATTCGAAGTCTTGCGACTCGACGATTGTTTGACACATGGCCGCTTTGTTGTCATGGCCCAGCCATCCAACTGAATGGTCGCAAGCAGCAATAATGTATCTCTGACGTGCGGGCACGCTGATGGTCCACCGTACTCTATTCAGACGTTGCTTGCGAGAACGCCCACCGGACGATCCTGTGGGGTGATTTTCAGTTGGGACTTGTTTGTTTAATAAAGAAATTAGCTTGTGTTTTGTGCTGGCAAGACGATCCTACCGCTGTGGTGGTTCACAGCGACGATTTACGTCAGCCAGTCAGACAAACACTTTTTGGTCGGCCACCTATTAAATGTTGGTAACGCGTCACAGTGGTAACCGCAACGCTGCTATCGCTCCGCTGCAGATGTGTCTTCTCTGTTTTCGGATAGTTCTGCTTTCGATCTGCGTTGCCTGAATACTCGCATAGAGCATAGTAGAATATAGTTCAAAGTAGCACCAACGGCCAGTACGGGTATCAGCGCGGAAAGCCTGACTTTAACCCGAAATGGAGGATTCTCGGGACACTGTCTGAGAACAACGACGTTTTTAGTGGCTATCGGTTAAAAATCACAAACCCTAAAGCGTGAGACGAACTTAAAGGTGACAATGTACAATTAGCGCAAGTTATGTTTAGGAATAATAATAGTGAAATTTCATCACGAACTTTTCTGTAATAATGGGCACCGAACAAGCCGTCTTATACACATACTATACAACTAAATAATTAGCGTAATGAGAACGCTACATGGTAATAACAACAGCCCTTGTTAAGATGGTCATTAATTAATTAATAAGATTTGGTAGGCCCGGTCATCTTAGAGAAATTGGTAAACCCATTTCACAATCGAGAATAATGTAAAGTGAGGTAAAAATGCTATTTGCGTATGTCATACTCATGTAGTACAGGCGATTTGCCGAACTCAGCTGCACTTAAGTGTTTGGCTTATGACGCGATCTTAAACAGTTACACCATATCGCCCGGCGGATGCATACGTATGACCATTTTTCCGAAGGCTAACAAGAAGTGTACAGGCTTTGAAATTTTTTACGTTCTATATTTGTGCATATTATTGAATTCGTAGCGTTCCTTACAATAGCATCCCTTTAAAGAACCCAGAAGATATAATTAGGAGGACGAAAGGGGTGCTGACATTTTGTGGGCCTTATCTATCAGGCGTTGCTTTGCCCAGCTCAAACGTTTCCTCGGTGGCAAGACTTGTGAGACGGCAGACATGTTTAATCGTTAACGCATATCAGCAAATGCTGAAGATATTCGAAATGTCGCACGATTTTATGCTAACTGCGCTCCTAGCGATATTTAATGACAACAAACAGCTGCCGATAGTTGCATAGGCCATCTTTACTGTTCCTCTCTATTTATCAGCAGTATCAAGTTCTAGCAAAATAACGTTTATAGTTTTTTATTATAACAGACTGCCTGTTTCGGCTCTGCTTTGTTTCTGCATATCTTTTTTCGTTAAGATCGAACTATTTGACCCAAATCATGGTGACTTCGTTTTTGAATTTATGTTGAATTGAATATGTTATGCTACTTCGTTGCTGTTGGAGTTAAAAAAAAAACAAGTTTTCAGTGATCTTCTTTTTCGCACGCTCTTTCATAGATTCAGAGTTAATAGATCCAAACGTGGAATAAGCAAAGTGATGTGCTATCACAGCCTGTATCGCATTTAACCCATCTATCGTTAACGGGGCGATGTATTCAGGTATTCATAATTTTAATTTGAATCTAACAGCTTTTCCTATATTGTAGCATTCAAGGGATTCAAAGGAATCTATAATTTTAATTAGATTATTATTTATCTTGAGTATTGCAAGAAGTTACCCAAAACGCCAGTAACACATCTTGGATTCGGCACAAGAAAGGCAGGAATACATTATCTGGGCCCGTTACCACTGTTCATCATATGGTATTTTCCATATCGGGACCAATTTACTAATAATTACAGGGGGATAGGACTTCCCAGTATTGCCTTTCTCTTTCAAAACAGCCAGAATAATTTGCATTGAAAATGCAAATATTCCTATCTTCGCTTCACTAAAAAAATAAACCACGTTAACTCCGTCCTCTTCTATTGGCTTCCTTCGTGAATTTCGTCGTCTTTTGTCCGGTTGTGTTTGATTCCACGATCCAGGCGCTGGTCATCTGCCCGACAGGGCAACGAAGCTCGATGCGAAACGAGCATTTTGAAGGTATTTTCGCGGTCCCTTCTCGGCCCTTTGCTCGCTCGCTCACTCCGTCGGTTCGACCACACAAAATAAGAGCAATAGCAGCGATGGCGGTCGAGCGGGGATCGAGTGGTGGCGATAGTATTTAGACTTTAGCATCATGTTGGTGTTCTCTTGACGATGCAAGCGACGATGCGCCTGTTAGAGTCGGCCCAGCGGGAGCTACAACCCGGTGCCAATGGGCAAAACGAGCCAGCACAATCGTCACCCACATAGTCCTCTGCATAGTCGTGGCAGCTAACGCGAGAAGCAACCAGAAAAAGTTCTCCGGCCTTTTGGTGGGCCCGAAAAAGTAGTATCGGCTGCGATCGACGGTTCGGTCGACCGTCGGCCATCAACGATGTATACGCATCGGTACCGGATCATCTGGCACAATCCCCTTGGATGTTGAATAGTCGTTGCCACGAAACTGCCGCTCACAGGGGAGCAATGAACGGCGTCGTTTGACGTCGAAAGGACTTCTGATGATTCGCCGGCACAGCGGAGTCAAGTATTGTTTTTACTGTCTTCTTTTATATGTTATAATACTTCCTTCCGGTGCGTGACCAGTCAATATATTCGAAGCGCACAAATTATCGACATGATTTCGCTACTTACTGCTATGGAAAAACTTCTATTGCGGGAGTGTAAAATAAGTCGACTCATTATTCATCCGCGTGGCAACACGGCCCGGTCCTCAAGTTTATGCTTGGTACCCTAGTCGATCTAAGGGAAAAGTCTGGCTGGTTGAACTGATGAACTGTTGGTCTGAGATAAATTCTCGAAATGAATTTTTCTGTGATGGGGAATAGGAATACGGTGTAGTATTGGAGGATGGTAAAGGTTGCTCAGTTGAATTTGAACAGATGCTGGCTGATAACTCTAGACGACCGTTGAGGCTAGCTGGGTCGGGTTGGCATAAGGCGCCGCTTTTCCTTCCAGACGATACTGTCGAAGGGCAATTCGCTCGGCGAAAGTAAATTCACTAACGCACATACAGACCTACAAAAATAGGTTACGTGCAATTTCATAACGTCCAATCGAACCGATTTCTTTTCTCAGTGATGGAATCCAGGGATCCAATATGGTGTACACTGTTTACGAATGGCTCGCCCGTACAGGCCAAATCCGCCTAGGAGATCCCAGATACCTGTTTATTCTATATTCTCTTCTTCTCACTGTGTCGTTATATCTCGGATCTGGTTTGGGACTCTGTGAAGCGAAATCGAAAGAAAGAAAATGGTGGGGTGTGTCATGGGGGAATCACGACCAATGTAGTTTTCATTGCACAGTTGTGGTTGTTTACTTCTCTGTAGCAGGGCTCGACTGAACCATCTGTCCAAGGCTTCCAGTTGTGGAGTGCAAGAAGAAGCCTAACCGAAATGGTCAGTGGAAGTGGTGAGATGGTATTCGAATTGGACTTTTCCCGGCTTGCCGCGTTTCAACTGCTAGACGATAGCGAAAAAGGAGAGCTTGAGCAGCCAAAGCGACGGGAGGTTTCTCTCAGTTGGGCTATAGAGCTCTCAGGTTCGGCACAAAGACCTTTGCCTGTCGCAGGTTATGACATAAAACTTAATAAAAAGAACTTTTCCAAAAACCAAAGAAGACAGCCAAGGTAGTTGCTGCAGTAGGGTGCTAGGTCAAAAAGGTTGATATTGTATGAACAGTATCTACAAGTTATCTGTGTGTGTGTGTATGTGTGCGTGTGTATGTGTATGTGTATGGGTGTGTATGGTGTATGTGTCTGTGTGTGTGTGTTGGTGTGTGAGTGTACATGTGTGTGTGCATGCGTATGGGTGTGTGTGTGTGTGTGTGTGGTGTGTCGTGCGTGGGTGTTTATGTGTGTCTGTGTGTGCGTGTGTGTGTGTGTGTGTCTGTGTGTGTGTCTGTGTGTGTGTCTGTGCATCTGTATGGCCTTAGTAGTTCGGCAGCTCCTAACCTGACGTATTCAGGTGTGGCCGAAGGCATCGGCAAGGCATAAAGGAGCATCGCACTCAATGAACGGGCCTCTGAATGAAAAAGGAAAAAAGGAATCGAAAACGAGACGACTTAGAGTATGTACGGATTCTGTGGAGTTTCGGGTGTTCGATGGTCTAGTGGCAATAGCAGCAGCTTTGTGGCGACTTCCCAATCAAATTAAACTAAATTCTATTGCTTTCCGCTTCAGCAACCCACCACTAAGGGCAGTGCAGCGCTTATTCAGTAGAAGCGTGCGCGGACTCTCGTAACAGAGAGAAACTCATAGTTAGTGAGAGAATGAGAGGTAGTGAACGAGTAGCGAAGAATGACCGAGCTTAAGCATAAGCGCGGGAAGAGAGGGAAAGGTGAACAGAGCACGCACTGTGGCGGCATTGTTTGTCCGCACATTCACAGGCTTACGAGCAGTTATTGGGTCTGGGCGCGCGCCCGTGGGAGTCGGCCGGAAGATACGGCCGCAAAAGTTCAGTAGGATATTGAAGCCTGCGGGATTAGCATAACGAGAACATAGCCACTCGTTGGCAGTCGCTTGCCGTAGCGGTGGCCGCATTGGGCGTTGATTTCAAGGATATGGAACCAGGATTTGGTTGGTTAAGAAGTGTAGAGGAAAGCGAAGGACGAGACGGCTCAGTAGCCGAAATTAAGTCGAGCTAAATTTTGGATGAGCTTGCGCTATAGAATCGTCTTGGCCTCGTTTGTGCCTCGATGCCCCTGAATACATATGGTAGTGCTCATATCACTAGTGCGTGCGAGTATGAACCAACTGGCTGCGGCCCCAATTCGGAACGGGCATAAGTGAGACCGGTCTTGAATCTAAGAGAGATCGTCTTGAATCTAAAATCTAGCATCGCTGCCACTTTCAGCGCAAAGAGATCACTGCAGTTAAGCTGGTGCTAGGATGTAGAAGTAGTATAAAGGGAATGTCTGCAAGTTTCACATATACACACTCCTCGGCTTGAATCCTTGCTAGCTAATAAGTATATATAAATAACTTCTCAGTTCAAGTCGAGTTATCCAAGGCTAGCAAGTGCCTGCCACTATCACCTTGCAAATAGTCGCATCCTTATGCAGTTTAGTAAATTTGGTATAGAAAACGCCTTCCTGTCTTTGGTGAAATATGAACAGGATTGCAAGTCCTGCGAGAATTTGAGTCATTTCAAAATGATTGTCCAACCTGTAAGAGGCTAAGGATAAAGAGTTCAGTGAGGAGACAGGCGGGAATGTAGTGGGTTAGGTTCGAGTCACAAAAGAGAGGTCTCAAAAAGTCACGATTCCTCTGTCAAGGCAAACTGATGAAACTTCCGGAGAATTGGCTGTTGTCATCACGCTAGCTTTCCTTTTTGTTGATGAATCCTCCAGGATTCGTGGACTTTGTTGTCGGTTGGGCTCACCTGCCATCGTTATTATAGGACGAAAAAAAGGTCGAAGAGAAGTTGAAAACCGATCAAGAATGGCACAATATGTTCTTGACGAAGAGTCGTAGCTGGTTCGCTATAGAATAGAAAAAATTGAAAAAAAACGTGTCAATAACAAATTATTCTCTGCTTTAATACTTCACCATTATATACTTACGTGTTCACGTGCGTGCAATAGGAAGCGTTCGCACCAGACCCCCAAAACATCATATCCCTACGGACCATTTAAATAGTATGCTTGAACGTGGCAACAGTTGTAGAGTTTTTCGTGCCCGGGTCATTGTTGTATCACACATGTGCAAATGCACTATATCAGCACCATACCTCGACATCCTAATTGTAGACATAACGAAAGGAGGACCTTTTTCTCTCGCAAACCAATAATGAAAATAGTGCTACGCTATGATGAGCGTACAAGGTATGGACTTGGGATAACTATGGTAAAGTGTTGCGTTCGTCAAAAAGTTTGCCAGCAGTAGCAGGAGGCTACAGCAGCATTGATAATACCGCTGTTTCGCAGAATGACGAACCCGACTGGGATGGGATGGTGCCAGCCAGACTACGAAAGAGAAAATACAACAAAAGCTTCGAAATGACGCAAACGATTGCAGAGTTAGCAGCACTTATAATAACGGTTGTCCCGTTGCTGTCGTTATCGCTACCCCGTTTGCCTGCTGCTCCGTAGTCATTAGCGATTAGAGAAATAGTTTGCAAACGTAATCGCGATAAAGTGAACACGTTGAAGGGTCAGCTTATTCCCTGTACGGGTGACGAACGGATAAGAGCAAGCCGGGTTCTGATACTATCGCTGCTGGCCTTCGATCCAATCGGAAATGGATACAATTGCATAGAGCGAGATAGCGCGATGAGCATACAGATCGACCCATGTACTGCTGTGCAGAAAAACCGTAGCGGCATGAATAACATTTCATAGCGAAAGGAATATACACACAATATACACAGGACCTATAAGAGACTGTGAATTTGAGACGTACTATAGGTTTTTTTCCAGGGCGAATTCTATGTGTTACAGGGCGTAGCTAAGACTGGCCCGTTCTCCTCGACGCTATTTAAAGGATTTCAATATGTAGAATACTTATTTATTATAATTGCTATTGACAATTCGGTGTTGGTAGACCATTTTGATCGGTTACAGCATAGCCGAGCTTTTGTACGTACGAATCGCATGGCCAACGACGTCCGTGTCCCCAATCTGTCCAACAACATTAGCATTTTACGTCATTATAAAAGCAATGACGATCTTGAAGTGTGCATAATTACACGCAGCAGCAGCAGCAGCAGCAGCAGCAGCAACGTTGTTTATTCGTGAGTCTCTGAAGGCAGAAATACGTAGACATCTTCCTTCACAAAGGCCATTGTTTCGACAAGCGAAGATGGTCTAATGTCGACATAATCGGCCGTAAGCGTTCAAGAGAGGCACTCGTCTCGACTACACTAGTGTCTACCTGCCGGTCCCTTTCGATTGCTGTAGAACTAAAGGCTGCCTTTGTCCTTGCTAGCTACCATGAATAATGATGAGAATGGTAACAATTTTATCCTGAGATGATGCGAGTGAAAAAAAAAATCACTACTCATAGTAATAATATTGGCGGTATAATACTACTTTATGTGAGCCATTATTTATTTTTAAGCCGCAAGCGTATTCCTTCTACTATACAGAGATATACTGTACCAAACCTATGTTGTTGACTAGTAAGCAGTGGAACTATTTACAGATCGTCTCTAGATAATATAGATAAAAAGTCGATAAATGTAAGCCGCTTTCGTAACAACTACGAGTTAGGTCGCGTTGATATTATCATTTCCATAAGTCCCGTTATAGACAGTGTATAATCAACATCTGTCTCACAAATGACGCCACTGCAAGCCTGTTTGTAACGGGGGTTCCGGGACTAATGTCTAGTTATCGGCCGCCGGTTGATTCGTCCACGACCATTTTTATGGCATAATAATATATTAGCAGTCGCGTTATAACCTTCAGTATGATTTGTTGGCTTTCGGGCGAACAACCGGAAATTCGGGCATCTGTCCAATACGATTTGAAGACTGTACCCGGTTTGCCACAAAAATGGCAGCAGCGCTAGTTTTTCTTACTGTTGTCTGGCCGCTGTATCACTGCCGAGTGATAGGAGTATCGGATGATACTGTCAGCGAGAAACGAAGTAAACCCGGGACCATTTTCTATATTATGCATTGACTATAATTGTTGTTGTCTATTGCAGCTCATCAATGACTTTTCGAAATCTGTATTTGAGCATAGTACGTTGACAGTTTGGCGTGAACCGGAACAGCAAGATGTAACTGTGTAAAGAATGAGCGGAAGGGGCAAGAAGGTGAAAGACGAGGCTGAGTTTACAAGATAATAATTATCCATTTTTATTTCAAATATATAGAAGAAAGGCAGATTCACAACGGTCAAACAAAGCATTTTGTGCTAAATGTTTAATACGTTATCACATACGCTCAATATGCACCGGTGTTTAAGCTACTATCGACGACGTAAATTCCTGTCTATGGGATGATACTTTTGCCCGCGTAATGTAGAATAGTTTAGGGCTGATGAAACATCTTGTTCTTCCCAAAGCTAATAAAAAGCGACAGTTTTAAGCTGCCGTTCGATGAACGTGTCCCATTGATCAGCACGTTTCGTCCTCCGCGTTGGCCAGCATGTACGTTATATGATGGCACGGCATGCACGCAAGTGTGTCCAATGCCTTACCAGCCCACCATTGCTAAGTAGCTAATATCAAGCCGCCCTTGTACGATAGTTACACAGACAAGCGATAACATGATATCGTTAGAGGACTCAGCGATGTCAACGGATTGTCTTTTCGCGCACGGACGTTTGTTGGGTAATCGTTCCCGTTATACGAAGACAAAGCGTGTATCGTTAACGGCCTAATCATTCACCTAGTTTATTTTCCTTATTTCGATGTTGAAACGGTGCGAAGCGGCTTGCGCTGCGGTCACCATCATAAACTGTGTCCACTATGCACACTCGAAACACTTAGGTATCTAACAACTTTGTAAAGGTTGTCTGGTTTGCAATCGACTCGGTTACACCTCGTTACCCTATTACGGTATTAAGGTAAAACGCAACAATAAATCGGTTAGAAAAACATCGTAAGCCCTGCCGAATGTGGAGGCAGGAAGACAGCCTAAAGCCGAGATTCGTCGTAAACTAAAACTGCGTGAGTAATATTCTGAGAAATTCAGTGTATGGGTTCTGTATGGCGGCGTATGCGTGTTGCGTAAATCAATAGGAACGCGTGGTCGTCGGCATACCTGTGTCAAGTCCCCAGACTTCTAAAAGGGCCACGTAACGATCGCTACCATGATCTTAAAAAGGATCTCGGTCAGTCTGCCGTAAGCCTACGATTGGCGTTGCTCGAGCGTTGGACCCTCGTTGCCGGTAAGACATTCTCGTCGCGATGAGTGTGTATATCGAATAATGAGTCGGGTTAATGGTAGTGTTTGTCATTGACTATACCGTTTAACTAAATGTTATGATGATACCGATACATTGATGCGAATAGTGTGGATGGGTTAATGAGGCCAGTGAAGTTGGCTAGCTAAGAAGAACATGCATTTTGTGTTCCATTCGGCCGTAGCAATTAATCGTGAAACAGTGAATCTTTGACAGCGACCGTAACGCTGTGACAGGAGCTGAAAGGAAATTCGTACGAAAAATCTTCTTGATCAGCTGCGGAAATCAGACGTCTGTCTGAGATTGTTTTTAATTATGCTATAGAATATCAGGGGAAAGCATTATATCCAGGACTAGATTTCGTAGCAGCGGTCGGATCGTGTGTGACGAATTCTCAAGTGTCAGATGTGTATCATGCCTTAAAACAGGACAAATATGATAACAGAGAAGAGAAACGTTTCGTGCTGCTGCTGCTGCTGTCAGTGATTGAAGAAAGGTGATCAGTGTTTTTATCATTATTGTTATTACTGAAGCTAAACGTTTGCATTGGCTGCGCCTTTAATGGATCGTGTAAGTGCAACATAGGTCGACATCGGCGCAGAACTTTAGCCCTGCAGAAAAAGTTACCTTCAGCTAGTTACAGCAAACGAACGAAATGAGCCATGATGAAACGTCGCCGCCACATGGCTCGAAGACGGACTCCGTCCTCGGTTTTTCCTACAGTACGTATGCTACTCTCGCACCTTTACAGGTGTAAACTAGTGTTTTCCACTATGTTGAATGGCTATTTTAGCCGTCTCGACATTGTGGATCACATTAACTGTGTAATTGTACAGTATTGTAAAACACAAAAGGTTAATAACAAATAAAGAATCCCTTTAATCTAAGTGGCTTATCGTTACGATAAAAATCGTCAAATTTACTGCTGTTACTTTTGCTGCGCCTGGTCTTAAAATTATCTATAGTGTTTTTAGATGCAGTAATTGTTTTCCGGGTGGCGTAGTGGTAACGTGTTAGCTTAATAAAGTTAAGGACGTATCAGGCGAGCCTAGTTTCAAATCGAGCAAAGATTCATTTTCTTCCGTGCTTCTTCGTCATTTTTGTACCTTTAAATAACATTACTAAATTAAATATGCGCTATTTCAATCAGTGACTTTTTGGTTTTTTTTCCTCATAACACCATAATCCCATCGCTGTCGTACATCTGTGGTGCCTCTGCAAACAATTCTGACAAATTATGTTTGTATTCCTCCATTAAAACTAAATGAACGTGGTTGAAGGAGTTCTGCGTGCACCGAAACGGATGGCAGTCTGATGGCGCAAATTTCAAACTATACGGAGGCTACATTAAAATTTATTACCCAAGTCTGCTCAACTTCTACCGGTTAGCTAAAACGTGAAAACGAAGGACGAAGTCTTTTTTGCTCATCGGTTTCGGAGGATTTTTTCAACGGTTTATTTGCAAGCTTGTTAACTGTTGCAAGGTTGTTATATATAATTATAAAATTGTTATTAGGTTTTCTAAGCGGCAGCAGCCTAGAGTGCATAATTTCTTTTTATTCTCATCATGTTAATTCGAATTATATGAACCGCTTTTTACCATCCGAAATCAATCACATTGGAAATGATTTGGTTTTTTGACGTTACATATAGAAATACACTCAGGAAAACTCTTCTGAATCAATTCATGGGACCATTGAGCCTTTTTTGTCTCTAGCCTTCTTCAAGTTGTTGTAATTGTTTCCTCCTGTTTTCACTTCCTCGACAATGTCGTGCCTACTTACATGGTGATACTGCTGAACTTCCGTAAAAACCCTACCAACTCTGTTCGTAATTGGTTACATGAAGCATTTTTCGTATCGAAAGTTCTCAAACGAAAACCACCTTTGGGACGTTTCTTTGAATAATGCATCCTGAATATTAGTAGCATAGGTTTTTTCATGGGCCTGAGCAGCCTTATTATTGGGTCCTTATTATAACGTTCTACTGGTACAATGATTTTCTGGTAAAAATCACTCACGTGCTGTAAAACCTTAGCTTTTAAATAATATCAACGACAAACCGACACGATTTATATTACCTGACTTATGTGACATAAAAGCCAATTAGTTAGAAGAATCTTCCGTATTCTGGCCCACCGTAATAGTTAAATTCTCATACGAATAGTTCCTATAGTTCTGATGATGATCAGGTAGCTTAATTAAGAAATACTCGTAGGTTTACGTTCGCACCGTAACAGGCGTTTAGTAATACATATATTAGCATTTTGAAGAAAGAAATATGTAATGGCACTATACTAACCGTTTGCGTATAGGGCATGCAACAAACCCAATGGGTCCTCGAGATCGTAACTGTATCTACCCCAAACGACTGTGTCGTGTTAGCTTAAGAAATGGCTAATGACGTACCTATTAAAAAAGGCGAATCAAGGACAATCCATTACCACCAGCAACGAGAGCGTTTTATTAAGGTACTGTCACACCTACCAAGGCCGAATAATGATCACGAGTAATCTCACAATCCTAGTCATTATGGAAATGCTTTGACAGTGGCAATGACAACTGCGGTTGACATTAGCACAATCGAAGCCTAGACTATGAAGCAAATGAAGTATTGCGCCTGCATTTGCCGTCGCCAGCCGTCGTTCCACACGCTCTCTAGTAGTTGAACCATTATCTACTACAGCAAATAGTAGAGTCACCCGCGTATACAGAGGGAGAGATAGGATAGTGAAGGGACTCGCTGTCTCTACCTTCTTGGCTTGTATGCGTTCTCACTACGACACCCTGCAGTGGCTTGAGTAACGTTTCAATCCACATCAACTGATCGGTTCGCTCACCTACTTTCTCTGATCAAACATTATACCAGAAGGACCGTCGCCAGCGCGGCTCCTGCCGCTATTGTCCCCGATACTGCTACGACCATACATGGATTAGGCGGTGGCGGACGGGGTTTCGCTCCATGGGACCGCAGCAACTGCAGTACTGCTTTTGCTGCAATGTTTTTCCCGCTCCTATCGCTGCGTTCTCTCCTTCGACTTGAGCGACTGGCAGCGGGATGGAACTGGGGCAGGGCACAGACTGAAAATAGCGTTCGGCTCGACGGCGCCCGACAAAACCCTAGTCCGTCCTACCAGCCGCAAAAGTTGGGAAATTTAAAGTGTGTACCCAGTCTCAAGCGGTCTGGAGAGTGTTTGAGCCACTTGTCATATCGTATAGGTAGGTGGCTGTCTTAGTTGATTTAGTCTGAAACTGTTTATGCGTGTGCAGGTACGCCAGGATGCCCTAAGACACGCAAGCCGAGGGCTTGAAAACAGGAAAATTACACATGTAAAGGAATAACAGAAAAACAACAGAGAGAGAGAGACTGATTGGCTGACTATATCTATATTTACTCGAGTTGGAATTACTAAATAAACAAGTGTATACGCAGGCACATCGGTCACAATCACAGATAGAGCTACTACAACAAGCTGAACAGGCAAAGTCAATAGGACAAGGGTACGGACCTAAGTAGATACGTTTCCTTAAAGTGGCAAATACAGCTGCTGTATGTACAAGGCAATACACGGCAACTGTAATGATGGTGCTTCGAGTTAGTTCTGTAAATATCGAACATAGGGGCTAAGTGTCTATGCGCGTCGGCGCATACCTGTAAGGTACTGCATTACTTAATGAAATCGCTACGTATTGTTTATGTTTATGTGCATATATTACGGAATTATGAAGCAGCTACGGTTGACCGCTATGGCTAGCTTATCGACCATCATCGTCCAGTCTTCTGCCAACGGAAGCGCGTACCACAATCACCACTATTGCTGGTTCCACCAACATGTTTAGCTGAAATGAGTCGCGTTCAGCCGAGTCATTTCGAAGGTGCATTCAAGTATGGTCACCAATGGCCAACGACTGGCTATCGCCGTAACATAGATACAAGGAAAGATCGTATTCTGAAACGTCGAACCTGAGGACCTCGGCAACTTCGCATGGTTTATTCAAACAATGAAGACTACCACGGTCGTACCGATGCGATATTAACAATATACAGCTACTAGAATGAATGGTGAATGCCTTTAAGGAACCTTAATATACGCATTTTCTTCGTTGGCTTCGTAGAGCCTTTTTATCAGTGAATTAAGGCCCAACTTTCAAGTTAAGTTTTGATTATTAAACAATGCATTTTACAGGAACTAGTCTTAACTGAACAAGCTATATACAGCGAGAAACATCAGAGCTAAAAGCGTGAATGGCTTAGTTAGAAGAACTTTTTTCCGTTCAGTGACGGTTTCGTCACCTTTCACCGTGTTCGCTGTTCTTCGTCTTTTCCTGACTTTTGACTCTTTTCCCCCTCTCGTCTATTTCAAGTCTAGTCGTCGTCACCATTTTTGCCGCCGATTTCGCCAGCTCCGCTACCGCATCTGTCGTCTGCGCGTTCCAACAAGTTCCGTAAATTTGAGTCAACTGCTTCCCCTGCTCTCCTCGATGTCGGCTGGGCAAGATGAGAAACGAAAGAAAGCGATGTCAAAATAAGACGAATCCGAATAAGAACATAAGCGCCATAAGGGGCCACTAGACTGGGCATAAGGCTGCTGTGGCTGAGTGTGCAGGCAGCTGCTGTCAGCTCCTCCTAGCAGTTGTTAGACGCTGCTGTAGCTTCTCTCTGGGCCGCCTTTTGCTGTATCTGCGCTGGCTGTGGTGCAAATTTTGGTTCCAGCAAGTCAAGACTGACGACTTGACTGCTCTGACATCTGTTCCTGCCGTCGCCCCCCTACTGCTATTGCTACAGGAGGAAACCAAAGGAACGCAGCTGCCAAACGAACGACGAACAAGCAGCAGCACTTCGCTGCCGTGTCGCCTGCGTAGGCACCGCCCATTTCCATCGTTGCCTCTGCTGCTGTTTCCCGGTCCTCTCGGCGTCGTTTAGGCTGAAAGAAGGACGGGCGCGAGACGAACGATCCTTTTCTCCTTCAGTCTCGGCAGGAGTAACAGCGGCAGTCACCTCTTGCACGGATTTGGTGGCTGTCGCAGTCTGACGAGAGACGACAGGTTTTTGACGCGCGAGAACTCGTATTCAAATGTGAACTATTGGTTGTAGAGTGTGTGAACGGCAGTAACGAGGAGCAATTAAAGAATACACTTATGTACTAGTCCTGCGCAGCTGAGTAGAGGCATACGAACTAGAAGGGGCGAGTGAAGGGAGGGGCCGGAGAAGAGACGACATGAAACATGTACAGAAAAGCAGCCAGCTAGCTAGTAAGGCATTGGATCAAAATTGGAAACAGTGGCCATGGCGGTGATTACAATGGCCGTGCCTCGCTGGTTGTAGTGAAAAACGAAGTGCGCGCTCGTGTGCGTGACGACACCCAGATTAACGAGTTCGGATGGAACTAGTACAGCTGTACGTAAGCATGTTTCGTCTGTATGAGTATCCTCAAAAATCCTCCGTGGTAGGCTTGACTAGAGCCACAAGCCGCTGAACTTCACACACGCTGAAAAGCACCCGACAGCTTTCTATTAGTTGCATCTACTCAGGGTTGCTGTCTCGCTTCAGAGAGAGAGAGAGAGAGAGAGAGAGAGAGAGAGAGAGAGAGAGAGAGAGAGCGAGACAGAGGAACTAGCCAATCGCAATTTTGCAAGCGCCTTAGCCCACGGGCAAAAAGCATCGTAAAGAAAAAGATCAGAAGATAGGATGTGCGTTGATGGATTTTTTGGAAGGCACAACTTGTCTATTGTGCTTTTTTATGTAACTGGCAATGAGCTAGACTTCATACTCGTTTTGAGAATGGGACGGAATGAAGACTTGTCAGGAAGATTTATGAATAGATTTATGAATGAAAGTTAGTAATTCCATCGGAACGAACGCATCGAGCTCCCAAGAAATACGGAAATCAGCTCTGTGATTGTACGTTTGTCGCACGTTTTTTTTATACCAATAGAGGGCTAGTTTTTATTATTAGGTTGGATAAAATGTTTGCGCGCTTTTTTAAACAACTCGCCTTTCCCACTTCCTCGTTTGTTGTTTACTTCTGACAGATTGCGTGCTGTTACGGTACCGCGTCGAGAGTGAACTGGAAAAAACGCCGCGAAGATGGGTGTTTTGTTGGAAGCAAAGTGCATTTTTATTCACCTTTTGTACTATGCATTTTGTCGAAGCTAAAGCAGTTCGCCGTACTGATTTGCGTACAATTACGGCACCGTAGCCGAAAGACTGCTCAAGAATGGTTTATTATGTTCGAAAATAGCATCAAAAATCTAGAGTATGTGCTCTTTTATGATCGACTTGAGGTTTCTGAAAGCACCTTTGAAGGATGACGGCCGAGAAACGGCCCCGGAAATAGTCGAAGAGATGGGCTGAAGCCTCAAGGCTGTTGTTAACTACTTCAAGTCTTTTAGGTTCACACAAAAACTCCAAGCGTAGGTACCTTACAGACGATCCAACAGAGAATTACAGTGCAACGTTACATCAGTACATCTCGTCCGATATCGGGCGTTATGCAGCCACAATGATCGATTCCTATTCTGAATTGTCACCGGTAATGGGAAATGATGTAAACCAAAAATTTAAGTCGTTTCTCAGGAAAACAGGAAATCAGAAAAAAAGCCGAGGTCTCAGGAGCTAACTAGAACTTCTTTAAAAAAATTATGTCTGGCATTTATTAGAATTGCAAAGGCCTAATTCACTGGAAATTGTTTCATCCGAACGAGACAGTCGATTATTTGGCTCAATTCCGTTAACTAGGCAATATCAAATAATACCACAAATCTGCTTCTTTGGATTTCAGATATAAGGCTTCGTTGCATCCTCTATACTTTGCGGATTTTACGGGATGGATTTTTACCTTTTTCTTTCAACGGGGAATTACCGTTGTGGCCCTATCTTCGACACATATCAATAGCTCAAAACGTACTTGGAAAACTTTTCCAAGACAAGACCCGCTACCTTGTAGCAAAATGTCATCTATTATTCGATCGAAAGGTTGGAGAAATTTGTGAACAATGACGGGGGATACATAGTATAATAACCTATCGTCATGGGCGGATTGTGAAGTAATACTTTCAGTTCAGTAAAAAGACGTGGCAACTTATTATCCAGCTTAATATTAGCTCTAATTGTAATTATTCCGATATGGCTCCAAAACGATTTACTAGCTTACTTCACGCTTTTCACCGCGTTGGATAAGTCACCGCCATATAGGACGAGTTTTAGTTCGTTCGGCCATTTTCTTAGAGCACACACTATCATTTGCGAGCAACCCGGTTCTCTATAATCCGCTGCCCATATGTATCGTGCTACCAACGCGCTCCACATATTCGCGAAAAATTTAGCCAGAAATCCAAGTTACCCGCCCGCTTGCTTCCGTCTCAGTTACCATTTCTCCTGCTACTTGCGCCGCTGCCATCGGTGCCCATTACTCCCCCGTTAAGTTCACTCATTCAACCAGCATTTCAAAAGTTTCCTCCACAATCGACTTTTCGTTTGCGATACGTTGTCAAACTGAACTCCGAGCCGATCCTGTCATTCTGTATCTGAACTATTGGTGCTACGCTCTCGTAGCAGTTGGTAACGTTCATGGCCCGCCAGCCGCATCCTGGATGAGAGCAGTTTGCGCGGCTGGGAAAAGTCAGAATACAAAGTCGACTGAACGAGTAAATGTAATGAGGGGGATAGGAAAGGCACCACCAAATTCGAATCTTCATTTCCGGTTACTGCTCTTCCCCCTTCTGCTTTGAGGTCGACTCGTGCGGTGGTAGAAGCAGTTGTTATAGGCCCAGTGGCAGTCATCGGAGTCGTTTGTTGTCATCGCTGTCGCGCGTGGTAGATAGCCCACATCCGTCCGTTGGTTGACTGGCTTGACTCCTTCGCCCACCCAGCCAGCCACTCACTGCTCGTTCTCAGCAGCTGGTCGGGTCTCCGCTCCCATCCGCGTCGCTCCTCTGGCTATTGCGTCGGCGTCTTGGTGCCTCGTATAATACTGTCATCATCGAGGCCGTATGTCGCTACTGCTGTAAGCCGGAATCCTTCACTACGGGTGCACAGTCAGTCAGTCACTCGATGAGGCCGCAAGCGAATGCACGTGAGTTGGTGAATAGTGAACGGACGTTGGTGGAGATATCGATGCTGGTTGCCTTCGTCATTTCATTGGTGCTTTCCTGACATTGTGCCTGGGTATGAGTCCGCTTCAACACTGCGGTTTGCGCCAAGGAGACAAACAGGGAGAGGAACTGGAAAAGGAAAGTTGATGAGTCAGTCACCACTTTATACAGTATGTGTGACATGCACGGGGCCTCACTGACAATCAAAGGAATGTATCGTCGTCAGAACTACTGAGATCATTTGCGTCTGCTCCGAGCACGGCATCGTCATAATGCAGCCGAGCATCTGCCCAGCAGTATTTACATCAACTGAAGCTCGTGAAATCAATCTCGTGGCAGTGATGGCGCTGAAACACATGAAATCCACGGAGGCACTGTTCTCCGTATAGCTCGAAAGATAACGAATGACCGTGTTAGTTGTTTGTTGCGCGAGTAGAACGCTTGCCTCGTGGCCGAGAAATAGATATAGCGCAGTTAATTCTTGTTAGAATCGTTCGCAGGGGTTGGCCGTCTCTACTTACCACCGTATCAAAGGCTTATAGGCCCTCATCGTATCAGGTGGCCTTTGTACCATTGATTCCCGCTGCGACGTGATTACCATCATACTCATCTACGACGTAGTACATTTTGATAATGATAGTAATGATTAATCATATGAGACGTGTCCTCCATTCAGGAGGTATACATAAGAGAGATAATACATCTACTGTGACGCCTAGCTTCTAATACTGATGGCACAAATTATCAAACACTTACGTTGGCCTGTACAAGTGAATCACGTGAAAAAGAATGAACTAACGCAATTTCCAGTCCATCTTGTGGTCACACTGGCGACGATAGCTTCTCATATATAAATTACCTCTTGTTCAATGTCTGTGAGTATGTATCTCTTGCTTGTGTAGCTTAGCTTTACTTTCTTGAGGCAACGAATTATAATAGTAATAAACAATATAGTAGGCGTCGATGTACGCAAGCAATTGGGCAGACAGAAGGCTAAATGGGCTTACTTGTTGAAAAATCCTTTTGTACGTTGACCTGTCTAAGAGTATTGCTCGGCTTCTCTGTTAATGATGGAAGCGGCTGCAGTACGGTACTCATATACACGATGCTTAAGTGTGGGGTATAACGTCGTACCCTTGTCCATCTAACTATAGTTTTTCGTTTCGTGCTTCCACGGGCAGTTGGCCACGTTTAAAGCGTCTGCAGCTGATATTTACGTGCGCATAGGCACACATTTTTGCATTTTGTGTGTGTGTGTGTATATATATATATGTATAAGGTAATCAGTTATTCGGTGTGTTCTATATATTTCGAGAATAATGAGCTTTACTGAAAAGTGCACGAAGATTATCTGTCGAAAGCAGCTCTTATTGAGGTTGCTTGATTTTACTCCTTTTAACAGATTCTACAATATTTACATTTCTTGAAGAAGGGTCTCAGAGCTATAGTATCCGATATGCAAAATTTTAAACAGAAAATGTTCGCGCGCCTTTTTCGGTAAAATTCATATTTCTCGACTGTTCTCAGGCTTTTTTGGCATTTTTAGAGAGTTGTTCGACCATAATTATCTCGGAGTGTATTCAGGTTAGTAGTACAGGTTTTCTTAAGGTTGCGTTTACTTAATAGAAAATAATAAACATGCGTATAAAAAATGATACCTCTTTATTTAACATATTCTTAAGTGAAATATATTTTTATAAATTATTTACGTTTCGATCATTATTTACACACAAAGTAGTAATGTTTATTCCAACTACACAGTTGGTGCGCCTTAAGCTGGATAAAAAAATTGCACTTTCATACTTTTCCCGTAAACCTCATCGACATTGATATAATTGCAATAAGTTAATAGTTTCGTATATATATATGTGCATACTTGTACGCATATTTGACAATCTTCAGGCCTTTCATCTTGACTAACGCCGTCGGCGAGTAAGAGAACGACTATTACACTCATTGAGTAGTCATTGGGATACTGCTGCTAGCTGACCTAAACGAGTGCGGTGAATGATCTCGACACTGATTGAATAACATAAGTTATTTTCAAAGCAAAAACCTAAAAAGACGGACGCTAAAGAAAAAGAATTAGGATAATTGTGTGCACACTCACTACCGCGCCGTTGCCCGGCACCGAGCGCTAGGTGTCTTTCTTCAAGAATCTGCGCTTTTCCCGTCGGGATTTCTTCTCCTCAAGCACTACCCCCGTTCGTGTTATGATTCTTTGAAAAACGCAATCGGCTGATCTCTCGTGTTACGAAGTCTGGTCACCTAGGCCTCTGTGCGTTTCTCGGTCCTAAATCTTGCATGACTTTCGTTACCGACGCTTGGCAACAATGACCATCCGGCAACGGTGCAAGCCAGACACAGTAGAAAACATCAAAGAAAGAGAACTCGTGAGTCGAAATATCTTTTTATGTCTATGAGTATCTCTTTGCCCACCAACACGCTGCCATACGGCCCGCACCGTGGCCACCTTTTTTGCCTGCATCTGCTTCTTTATTATGCCAATTGAATTGAAAAAAAAAAAGCTGTTTAGGGCTCCCATGCATTCTGTACATATGCCTGGTCGTGTGGACGCATGTGTGCACGAGCGTTTGACCAGCTGTCAACGGCGGGCGACTCATAGCGGAATATCAACGGAAGAAATACGTATTTATGGCTGGGTAGGCGTTGGCTTGATGTTTATCAAACATTCATGTACAGTCACTGCCATCCCCTCTGCGGCAATTGCCACCACGGCGATAACCAACCGTAGGAGGGACGGGATGAATGCAGGGGAACAGAACGTAGAGAGGGAGAGAGGAACAAACTTGTCCCTTTGCCTAACACTAGTCGTAGTCACCATGTGTGATAGAGGTGCATCCCGCCAATTGAGGCTGGTTGAAACTGATTGGGCTTCATTTCGCCGAATAGGTTTTCGCCTGTTTGGCAGGGGATATGCGTAGGGGATAGCCCGACTCGAGCGTGGTATACGTCACCGCAGATATGTAATGGGGAAAGAGATAGGGGTACAAAGGGGGTGAAGCACTGAAAGCTCACCGCGACAACGCGAATGGAATAGGACCCCGACCGTGAGTTAGCTCGTGTCCTGCCTAGCTGAAAAAATCTATGCATTGCGATTGGCTCTATCACTGTGTACTGAGGTTATTGAGAGCGGCAATCTAGAATGAATAACAGCAGATAGTAAATAGAATCGATGGAGACAAAATAACATTTCCTCTGGATAAAAAGAATCTTTTTCCGGTATGGACCAATGTAACCAAATGCCGCTAATAAAAGTGCTGCTGTTGTTGATGTTCGGAGAAGATAAGGAGGAAATGACAGACTATTGTTGGTAAGCCGAAAAAAATTATCAAAATCAATGACTAGAATGTCAAAGTAACATCTTGCGTTCCTATCACAATCAGTGTCACATGATAGTTATATGCGCTTTATTTGAGGCGCAATCAATAAATAGTAACCTTTCAGTAGAAGACAACCGATCTCGTGTAGTATCATTATTGTATGTATAGGTAAAAACAAACTCGTATAAATTGGCTTGCGAAATCTGTGTTGCGTGTTGAACTCGACAAGCATTTAAACATCTAATAGTTTGCTGGCAAAAAATATATTTCTGCCGTATGCCGCTTACGTCAAACTGTTTTGCCCCTATGCGTTATTTACTGAATCTGTATCAGTAATACGATAAAGACAGTACTCTAATGTGGAGAAACTCTTTCCATTAAATGTCGTCACAGTATCTCTGTAAATACCCTTTTTTGAGTTGTCTGTCGACTCTCTTGTTCTAGACCCATAGTGAAGTCGCCCCTTCACCGAAACTAATCGATTATCTCACAATCTCAAAGTCACCGCGGACAATATTTGGGGGGTCGAGATGATATAACTTAAGTTTCGAATATGAATAACCGTCCCCGGCTTCCTACGTCGAATTGTTACACATACGTTTTGCGGACGCTATCCGTTTCATCTCTCTCTCACTATGTGGCCAAGTATATCTCTTACCTGTTTATCTCCTCATCGGCACTTTCATCCCTATCATCGTTGCGATCCTACGTGGAAACAATCATACTTGAGATCTCGAGAGACTTCTAGAGCATAGATGTGCATAAAATGCTATATGTTTGCGAGTTCAGCTACCCCAAAGTTATCGAACTCCATTGGTTCCAGTGTGGTGAGAGAGACTTCACATTGCTATCCTCTGGCTGGGTGCGAGCATCGACCCAGGTTCGCGCCTCAACCACGGTCTGTCACCGCTCTCACCTGCCTTTCGCCCACTTCCAAATGGGCAATCTACACGTATCACTGCTGGCTCGTGCTTCGTTATCCAGTCAGGAGGAATACCGGGAAAACGTAGATGGAGGAAATGCGGTACGTTAGAAGCGCAAAGTCGCAGATCACGAACTCCACGTCTCACCCTACAGCAAAACTAGCACGATCGCTTTCGTTGCTGCCCATTGCGTGTGAACTCGAAAGATTTCTTATCTCTAACCTTTACCTATCATAGCATCATTTCTACGAAGTGCAAATAAGCACATAATGATGACGGAAATTGTGGTGGGATGTGCCTTGACAATACTGTGCGTTGTGGTTATTATGATTGTGAAAGCCAAGGTTCTAATTGAACTAGGTGTTTAACGTATATTTAAATAAATGTGCGAGCTTTCCAGCTCTCAAAACGTTTCTCAAATTTGATTGTCTGGGCAACTCTCAGCTCGATCGATGGTTTTGGTTTATTTCTTCTATCTTATCAAAATATTTCCCTTCAAACATTTCTTTAGTTTTGGATATAGACAAAAGTTCCAGGGGGTTAGGTCTGGTGAATACGGGAGTTGGAGAACGTACGCACATTGAGCTTTTTACAAAAAAATGTTCCGGTGCGTTATCATGATGGAACGCCCACAATCTGTTACATCATATTTCTGGTGTCTCCCGTCGAACATACTGGCGCAATCTTCTTAAAACATCTTGGCATCCCCTGGTGACAATAGAGCAGACAGCATAAAATCGCAAAAACTATTCCCGACGGTCGAAAAAAATTGTAAGAAGCACCTTATTTTTGACCTAGATCTTGCGTTTTTTTTTTGGTTAGGGTTTGTTTCTAAACCGATACTCGAAGAATTGCATCCTTGTCTCCCCGTCATAGCCATACGCTTACGTTTGCTCAAATGTATTGAAATTTCCAAGCAAGTTTGGCTCTTCTAGAACTAAGAGGTTTTTCTGACACAGTTGTTCGCTGGCTGGACATTCAGCCGTTTCAGGACAATTTTTGTTGTAAGCCTTCTGACACGTAAACGGTTGGACGAAATGGCCTGACAAAAGCCGGCTGAAATCTCCCTTTTTTGCGAACCCTCATACGAAGATTTTGCGGTTGACAAACACGAATTGTTTCACTCTTTCCACATTGTCATATATGATCCTTATCACAGGCCCTCCAAAGGGGAGATCGTTCTCGATAGATTTAACTCATTTTTTAGTTCTCGTAAGCAATTTACAACATCCTTAGAGTGTCTGTGCAGGTGATTGTATTTGTTGTGCTAAACCTGATGCACGCTAGCTACACTATCTAGGAAATATGGCAAAATGCTTAATATATATATAGACTTACCCTATATTGCCAGAATACTCGAGAGCGCATTATACCGCAGTTACATTTCACATGTATGCAGCAGAGGTCTTGCTTTTGTTGGCCAAAGAAATTCGGATGACAAATTCGGTTGTCCGGTGGTACAATAATTTTTGAATAAAAGAATATACCGCCCGGATGCGTACCACTATCAAAGCTTGATAATTATTTTTCGAACAATACAACCAGCGAAATGAATGTGAATATTTCTATCGCGGTCTGAAGATTTCAATTTTGATGATGAACGAGGTAAACCTTTGCTGTATAGCATTTCCAGTTCTAATACTGGTACTACTATTTCTGTTGTCCATCACCACCTGAGCTCTCCTTCAGCGTACGTAATCACTTAACCTATAAACGTTTCGCCCCTATGCGATCTTGTAGTTGGTATCCGTTTTGATTTTTTCAAAGCACGACTCAACACCTGAGTTGCGTGCTATTCGACGTTTCACTTGCTCAGTATTGCATTGTGTATAGTTTTTATCTATATTACGGATATTACATCAATGTTGGTTATCACATAGCGATCTGTATTGAGAAACGCAGCGATGCAGTAATATCTTCAGCGGTATCTCACTACCTGTTTATCATCTTCTGGGTCTTTTTCAGCAAATGGCTTGGTAGGCCTGATATCGAAGACGCCATTGTTTGGAGGACGTGACAAAGAACCAGCCGACAAAATGTCTGCGAAGCATTCGCCGAAAAATTCTAAATTACCTTCGGATCCAGACGCTCCAAAGTTGCCACCGAAACCGGTCAGGGAACTCGCCAAGGTATATGCAAGGTGTTTGCACCTAGACAAACACGAATAACCCTGATTTTCTAATTTATTTTATCTACGTACTTTATTAATAGGTTATCGATAATGTTTATTGTTACACATACAATCTGTCTTCCTTATTCGGCGCCATCGTCTGCCCACGGATTGTGCTCTTAATTTCTAAGTGGAAATTGCACTATCGAACTAAAGCCGTGATAATTAATTACAAATTGTAAGTGATTTGGTTGCCTTACCGTGGACAGTGAAACCTCACAATTTTGATAGGCTTTAAAATATCCACTGATTGAGTGACTAGTGTTCAATTCACGCGTTTCCATCTCTGTTATTACTGCACATTTTTAGGTTCTGTATTCGTATGACGCACAGAACGACGATGAGTTGACGATTAAAGAGGGCGACACAATCGCCATTCTCACGAAGGAAGTCGAAGATCGGGGCTGGTGGAAGGGTGAGCTCAACGGCCGTGTCGGCGTTTTTCCTGACAACTTCGTACAGCTGATACGAACTAGTGATGATGGCCATTGCAGTCCGCAACCGTCCGGTGGACAGAACAGGCCTGAACGACCTGATAAACCTGCCAAAGCTCTAAAGCCTGACCTTCCTAGGGACAAACTCTTGATGGGCTTTAATCAGCCATTACCTCCTCTACCGACGGAGACGAGTGGCTCGACCAGCAGCACAACAACAGTATCGTCATCGAATACCGTGACGCCAGCCGCGGCAGTCAAGGGTAAACCCACATATGATAGGCGCTGCGCTACACTCCGCATGATGCATGTTATGCGAGGTCACCGCGCTGCGAGAAATAGAAAATCTAGTTGTTTGATTTCGGTTCTACAGTTATTTTAGTTGGTGACGAAACATCAAATCAGCTATAGAAACCGCAGTCGATCGGGTATACGGCACCTTACATCCACAAGTACTCTTATCACTGAGAAAAAAATGTCGGCAAATGTGCCACTACTGAAACGTTTAATCATGATTATTAATACTGGCCGATGGTCGGGCAAATGCCGTCATTGCCTAGCGAGTTGTTGTAACAATCGATTTCAATCTGCCTGTAACTACAGCGAAATAGTCCGCTGACCATTTCGCTATGGTCGCTAACTGTTGACATGTTTTGTTTGTGCAGAGTCAACCGGAATCTCGATAATACGTTCAAGTTTAACAGAACTCATTGCGATGTACGCAGTCTCTGTAAAATACAGAGTACGTCTTTGGCTTCTCTGCGATAACATAGAAATGGCTAAATGTTATTATTCGTGTACTGATTTTTTCCTTTATTTCGTACTCAGCCATGTTCAACATACTCAACGTTCTACAGCATAGGCCAACACGATCAGTAGAAAGTTTTTATCCAAATTTATTCTTTTATATGGACCCTTTTGACTATTGTAGGCGAGCTGCATGCAGGAGAAAAAGACAACAAACCGGTGTCAGTGGTTAGTCCGTTCGGACCGCACGATGGACCCGTACCGGGCTTGCTAGGCAAACCTATATTGGCCTCGCAGATTCGCCGGCAAAATGGGGCCTTCCCCACTCTCCTTGCGGCCCAGGCGGCCGAAAGGGCCAACCTCAGCAGCGGCTCCAGCAGCAGTAATAACAGCAACCAAAATGGAAACTCAACCCATCATGGTAACTACATTACTAGACAAGAACGCCCACAGTATACACACTCTCTCTTCTATCTCTGTAGTTATTATGGTACAAACTAAGGACAGAAGTTCCGTTTGGGTTATGTGTTATTATGACGACCTCTCGGGACCTGGCTATTAGGCAATCAATCCAAATATATGAAAGCGATACGAAACAAGCAAGTCTGATTTCGTTAGTCCTCTATTTAGGTCTTTTTTATTCAGCTCACAGTTTCCGCATAAAGCATATTTCAAAAGTTAAAAGAATAATTAACAGAAATGTGCTGTTTTAAACGCTGTTTACATTGCGGTCCTGACGTCTGTCGCCTTACACAGGTTATCTGGATATAACTACACAGTTCGGACTTTTACTCGAAATACGATTTCAGTAATAGCTATATTATATTCGTTTACAAAGTAGTTGCCCCTGTCATAGTTAAGCCAATAATATTGAGGTCAGCTAGTTACGTTCTACTGTAAGCAATCTATTAGGGATAAGCTTTTCACGGAAGCAGTACCGCAATAATCGTGATACTCTCGTCATCTTTGATCTTTTCGAAACCTCTCTAACTATCAATATGCATAGTTAGACACCTTCATCAGCCTTTAAATGTGGAACAATTATCCGCCTGACGTGTCCTGACGACCACTACCATATCCCTAGTAGGCATAAGTTGATGTGAATGAGTCATGCATCTATTTATATGTATGTACCCAGCAGAGCTATACTTTCGCAGATACAGACATACACACCGCACTTATTTGGAGACGTCACATCCTGCAAACAGCCGTCGTAGATACAGAACGCTGACTCGCAACGTTAGTGCGGTACTGCGTAATTTTGCGAGTCTCTCCCTATCGGAATTTATAGCTTAAGCACACTCTCGCATGAAAGGCTCAAGGAGTCGTTCGTTCGTTCGTTCGTTCGTCCGTCCGTCTGTCACTGCCGTCAGCCTGTTGTTCTCTCTCTGACTCCTTTTATCCATTCCACTTACCCAGTCCGTTTGGTCACTCCGGTCGGCTAGTAGCGCTCGTGTTAGGCAAACGACAATTTACCGATGTGCTACAGCGACGGGTATGAGCGATAGCCATCGAACATGGTGTTATTACTTGTAATGGGTTATTTAACCGCAAGGCGCTAATTGCGGGCAGATTCAGTGAGGAAAAAGCTTTTTGGGTAATCGCCGTTGACCTACGTTGGCGTGTACGAGAGTGCGATCGGCCCCAAACCCAAGGAACTATGGAAGGATCTGTGCGCTTAGTTGCCCGATGTATTTCGGCTTGCGGTTAATTGCTCCTTTTCGGGAAGATTAAGTAACTCTGCCACGTGGGATGTTGATGTTAGTATCTTTGCAACACCAAGTAATACTTCCGGGGAGCGTAACCTTACTTCAGATATTTTATGATTGATTTTTATAGAAGTACGCCGTCTTCATATATGACGCTACTTGTGCTGCCATTTTGCTACTGCCGTGCGTAGTCTGAGCGCGTTTGTGAAGTGCGTGTATGGAGACATGTAAGTGTACTCTGTTGCTATCCGTCGTCGCCTATTCCACTTGCGTCATTCTCGTTCGCATAATATAATCGTTAGTTACACTATTGGGGCCGTGTGTTAGCCGCCTTAACTCGCCTCACTGTACATAATAACATACAGGTTGAACGTCGACTACATCAAACCCAGAAGACCGTTCCTTCGTTATTTGGCACCAGTCCCAGCTCGGCTGCTATGAACGCTGGCAGTATAAGTCCCCGAAACTGGAAACGTCGATTCCTGCGTCTGGGGAATAAACGTATCAATGAGGGTATACAAGGTACTCACCACTGACTTCGCACTACAGCGCTTTATCGTTCGCCATGTTACACTATTTTATCCCACACATTTACTCACATACAGTAACACGTACGTAGTGCGCTGACACGTAATGCATAGGTAAATAACAGATGCAGCATAATTCGTAGTCCAGTAGAGTTTAGTTAGCTCGACTAACATAACCTAGGTCGGCGTCTACTGAGGATGCCATGCCCACAGAGCTGATCCGTAGGGCTTGTACGGTGTTAGGTATATTGATTGATGACACTGTCAATCGTGCCAATACAGAATGGAAGCTTTGTGGCACAGATTAGCCCGACGACTAACCAAACCCTCGTGCTCTTCACCTGCTTACCCTCCACATGATGAACCAACTTCAGAATCGCCCCTGACGTCGGCCACGGTATCAGGAGCAGCGGGGGCGTCGTCATCCGCCAGCGGAACGTCCGACGATGCAAGCGCTCTCGACAGCATAGAGAGCAGTGAAGCACGGCTCAAACATCCCACGGCTGATAGGGCACGACCGCCCGCAAGGAGACCCCCATCACACATTGGTCAGTTGGCACATTAGTTCACCTAATTATTGTAGTAAAACTACAATTTATTAGAAACTAATGTCGAACGAGTTTCGACGTATGATAGACATCGATCATGGGGACCTTTCTGAAGCCAGCAGACGATGACATTACGTCAGAAAGTATTCCATTTAGTAGGATGAATTCCACGTATCAGTTCCTCCTACGTCGTAATATTACACTATAGAAAGACTCACATAGTTCAGTTCTGTAGCCGCTATGCGCGCAATAATCTCTGCAACTTTGTCATCATTTGCGTGAACAATCAGTGACTGACAATGATCACATGTTTCACGTGTGTGTGGTGAAAATAGCAGGTAGATGCAATGTGGAAGGTAACTGAAAACGTTTGTTCAATGTGATGTCGCTCTGTGTCGACTTGTGAATATACAATATGCCTACGCTCAGGTTCTCCTCCTGGACACAAGGAAGCAACTTCAGTCATCGAGGCTAATGGAGACTCGTTGGGAGGGCCTGCTAGCACGGTGGTTCATCTCGGACATCATAGTGTCAACGGCCACTCAACGATTAGTGGACTAAATGGTCACGAATCGGATGCCGGTAGCAAAAGGACCTCGATCAAGGACCTATCGTCGAAGTTTATGGACACCAATGGCAGACCATCGCAAGTGGTGAACCTTGCTGGTAAGCCCTCTAATGGGTCAACAACGACGAGTGGGGCTACGAGTAGCACCAGCAGTGCTAGCAGCACCAATATCACTACTCATAGGCTAGCTGGCCTCAGCAGAGATGGTTAGTAACATTGAGAAAATTAGCTACTATATGTGAGTAGAAGTTTTTGTTATACTTCGCACGGTATTATCACTGAATAAGTAGTTATTACGGGTAAGGACCTTCTTGCATTACCAATGCTATCGTACTTCCTAGTAGGCCCCTTTGATGTACAATCCAATTGTAAGCGCCAATTATTATCACACAACGGACACCAATGAGCATTTGCAGGCTGTTATGATTCTATTGATGACATATACGATGTATATCTATAGGAGAAATGTATTATCGAAATGGAAGTTCTATAGACATCTAGAGAGATTTACCCGTGTTAAAGGATATTAAAAAATCAATATACCGTGTTAAATTAGTGCTTAATCGTGCGTTGGCTGTAGACATAGATGCCAGGACGGACGAAGACTCTACTGCTCGAAATTGTTCGACGACTCTGTCGAGCGAGATAGCGCAGAAGTTGGAAGCGGAAGTCTTGGAGTTGCGCGTCGAGGTAAAAAAACTGCGCGAGACTTGCGTGTCCCGGGACGAGTATACAAGTATCGTAATTCAGGTAAAGAAATACAGCCTTTCTTATCAATATATATGTATATCGTAGTACTACTTGCAGGTAACAATGGTCTTTCAGTCTAAGGGGGCATGTATTACGAGAAAAGTTCAGATCGAGTTAGTTGAGTGAGGTAATTTTCGAAACCAATTTTTAGCAGTCGTAAGGATATAGAGGTAATTAATTTACGGTTAAACATTGATACTGAATAGCATTGTGGTGGTGCGGTATTCAAGCGATAAAGTCACGCCCAGACGAGTACAAATCGATGGTACAAAATCCGTTTACTCCTCTGCTTGCTAGGTTCGCCTATTATAAAAAAATAGTGCATGAGGGCGTCTAGCATCTGCTCTGTTACGTTCAGTGCGTTTGGCAATTTCTTCAAAAACGAATGTCCTTATAGAGCTATCATGTCAAAGGAACCTTTAGTCTAGACAGTACATAATTCAATATTGTTAGAACCTGCACCATTATTTGGTTTATGTTCAAGAGCGGTACAGAAAGGCTGGCGTCTCTGTCAGCGTCTAATATAAATTTACTGATGTCTCATGGAGACACCCCTTCTCGGTAAATGCAATGCATGGTTGCTGTACGTGAATCTAGGGCACTTCATAGAACATATTCTTATCTGTACATTGGTCGAACGGGTGAATGTACTATTTGCATTTTGTATTTATCGGTTCATTTCAGATGAAACAGCTTCAGGAGACAATGGAGGCGACCAGGGCGCATTATTCGAAAATGGTGCGCGAACTCATGAACGAGGTGGACGAGGAGAAGAAGCAGAGGATGAATCTGCAAGTCGAAATCGACCGTCTCAAGAAAATCACTGTAACTGTCTAGCTGCCAGCAGGAATACGGATATCAAACAAAAATCGATCAGCCTTAATAATCTCGAGTCATTTTCTCGTAATCGAGCAGATGATGCCTGATACTGCCTATTTATACTATTGTGTCAATGACTGCGTGGTTGGGTGATGACGTTGATAACATCTGGGCACGCATATACCCTTCTGTCTACCTGTCTACTCTCAGCTTTTCTGACTATCCTTTATTTTTTACCTTCATTGCTCTCTAATGCCGTATGGGACGAGGCCCTGCGTTGGTTACCAGCAACCGGAGTCTTCAGGACAATAATACATCAGGAGGCATTTGATATTGAGTTTATTTGATTATTTCCACTTAGGCTGACATTTGGTGGCCAGAGCCACCATGCTCTGCAAGATCAGCCTACAGTAAACTTTGAGGAATATAACAAAAACTAATATAAGAGACACACAACAACGGATATTAGGGATGCGAAGCCCAAGACGTATTCTCCATAGAATTCGCAGCTTTTATTTTAATGTTCGAATTAACACATACATGAACGCGGTGCCGTTCAAGGAGGACCGTGAACGTAAATTGAGATTTCGGTTGTATCGTCGAAGCAGGCCCTTACTAGCACGCACAACGAAGAAAAAAGTAATCGTACAAATAACACACAGATCCTTGAAATCGATAAGCAGTCATTTCAGAAAAGTAAGTTGATAGATATTTAGACAACATTTGAACTGTAACTTGTGTGTATTTGCGTGTGTTTACGAATGGAGTCGCATTGGCGCATCTGTGGGTTTGTGTCGGCGGTATGCCCGAAACCGACCAGCTATCCAGGACCATTCAGGTCGTATCATGAAGCTAGATCAAACGAAAGTTTCAAGACTTGCTTGTACCGTCGAGCAGAATTAACGATGGAAAGCGAAATAGATCATAACTAACAGTACAACAATTTATTCATAGTGAACTTAGTGGATGTGAGACGGTAGAAGAGAAATTCAGTAGTAGTTATATTAGTAATAATGATGGTAGAAGGTAAAAACGAATTAACTCTCGTCCGCTTTCCGGGTGTTTCTGCTCCGGTCTCCTCTCTTTTACCTCACATCAACCTCATTGAAGGGCGACCGCAGCGCCACCTGTTCACTCTCTATTTCGAAGCACTAGGAAAGTGCTAATAACGAAGTGCGCTGAGCTATACCTTGTATAGTTTTTAGTATTCTCTACCTAATAGAGCGCTATTACTTTGCCCGTAACTGTCGGCACGCCTCACGTCCTTCTCTAGTTATGCAACACCGCGCTTGTCCTCTTCTCTTCATCTTATCCCGCCTGAATAATTATGTTCTATTGTGATTTGCCTATGTCTTGAGTTTTTGACACGACATATTTATTTAATTTATAAACTACTTCTACTCAATTAAATAGCTAAGATATCTATAAGCGCCATGCATCGGTTTGTTGCCAATAGACGTTCATGTTAATGTGTCTCATGTGACTGCGTCGAATGTCGATTTTATTTTCTCTTGAGATTTATGTTCTGCTGCTCTTGTGAGTTTGCCTTACTTCTACAACTGCACATTCAATTTTATGTCTTACGTTTTCCTTCCTGAACGGCACCCGTTTCGCGTTTTCGTTGCAGACCGCATTGATATAGCCATCTCGGCAGTCTTCATCGTGGTCCGAAGGACCTCACAGAGGTTGTTATTAGCCAGCCAAAAAGGTACGCCTTTCGTGGTCGTCACAACGTCAGTACAGACACCGTTCTTCGCGAAATCGACCGCTAGCCGAACTTTCACCGATGATTCAAGGGTTCACGAGACTGATACGACAGACGGCGTAATTCTTCTTCTCTGTTTATTTCAGTTAATCAGTGCTCGTTATAAACATGTATGTGTTTTGTAGACGCACTCTTGAAGTCCCTTAGTGTTGTGTGCATAACTTGTGTTCAGTGTTTTTAGAAAGTTGCCCCCCTGACCCCTCCCAACCACCCACCCACCTATTAGATTGACACTCCCTTGATCCGAAAGTCAGCCGTACGAGAGGTTTGCCCCACAGCCGTGGTGGAATCAGATAACGCTTCACACCATGCAAGATGTGCACATGCGCGAGTCGAGTCAAAAAGCGCGGGGACTCCAAATATTTCCGAGCGCCATCAGACATCATCAATTTACTGCTGTTAATGGCCTCGGTGCTTGAATTGTTGCGATAGAGCTGAGCAGGGAATCTGACCGATACAATGAATACAAAAAAGACATTGAAATAAGTTACTTACTTTGCAACGATCACCTAACAGCAGTATATCAATCTATTCGGGCAAGCCTTTTAGACCGAAAACGTTAGGCCGAATAGTTTGTTTGCTCGTTTGACATTTATCATCATTCATGCGGTAATATATTCAAGTGACGGAAATAGCGGAACAATGTTTAACCTGGGTCAGAGCAGATCAAGCGATTTTGATTGGGGTAACGTATTTTCTACGTACAAGGGGGTGCATTCTAGCGGAAAACATAAGACAAAGGAAAATGCCTATATGTAGTCGCATACATGACAGTACTTGATGCGATGTCTAGTAAAAAAAAAAAAGGGTACGCGCGATTTCGTGGGGCGATAACGAGACTTACTAAGATTTATAATCTAACTTATAAGTAGCATTATGACTACACATATAGCCGAATGACGATAATAACAATGGATTGTCAAACATTAGTAGTGACTAACGATGTAGCGAATTGAGGATGGGGAGGTAGCAGCCACTGAACGATGTCGCTGAAGGGTGGCTCGTACATCGCATGAAGTAACGAATATAAAGGGTCCTCAACGTGCGCTGCACAGTCGTACCCGTGTCGTTTGGCCTTTCCGCAACAGGATACAGAATGAAGATTCAACGGGACACATGTTGAAGCGTTGATGTATTACTACAGACATTGTTTTATCATCTAAAACGCAGCGAGTTTTTCACAGACGATTTACTAAATAAAAGGATTTCAAATAGGGAGCAAAAAAAAAAGATACGATGATGAGACAACAATACAAAAGAAAAAAAAGAACAAAATCACCTTTGCGACTGATAACAGCACGCGTCACATGTCACATAGGAAACAAATAGTTCACGTGGGAAAGCCGGAAAGGCGGTATGGACAAAGGATTGCGTGGAATCGGTTACGTCAGGAAACCTCATTCACAATTAGTCGCGCGATGATATACATAATGAGCTACATATATATATATATATATATATATAGGTATATATAAACATACACCGTCGCACACCTACAAACATCATAGAGGAGACCCGTGTCTATAAACTTGTATGGCTCGAGATTTACAAAGAGCTTGTTTAGACAAACTTTGATTATTACTAGACTTCTAGGCAACAATAATGCCCAGTTACTTCTCTATACAGTATTCATCAGTGTGAGTATGACTGATTGTAGTCTACCAATCCTTCAGAACGACACATGCGTCTCTGGGGGTGTTCAGAAGATGGTAAACATGACACGAGCCGTATTCCATAAAGATAATTGATGCCTCATCGCTTTATATGACCAACATAAACAATCTATAATAACATGTTTTATGTACACAACTGTGTCAATTCCAAGCGAGAGAGAGAGCGAAAGCGTTTGTGTGTGTGAGAGAGAGAGAGAGAGAGATATGGCGGGAGGGGAGGGGAGGGGGGGAGAATCACCATAGATAATTAGAGGATAAATCCGTTGAATGTTCGCGCGCGATATAAAGACAGATGAGATTCTTAGCTATGTTGATATGGGCTGCGCAAGTTTGAAATGTGTGTAGGCCGTAAACTAACATCATTGTCTGTTTGGCCGATTTGAAAAAGGAAATACTAGGAAAACGTTAACAATCATCGAGCAGGACTCAATCGTCTATAAGGGTAATTCTAATATAAATAGAATTAAATACGTGAGGCTACGATGATCAAAGTGTTGTTAGATCGCCATGTAGCGGATCTGTTGTTGGCCATATTTCGGCTCTGTAACGGCGGATATACTGACAACATCAGATAGTCGATATTACGACAATACTAAAAAAAAAAAAAGGATATACGAAAGTTCGCAAAAATATACGGAAACCGACAAAGAAATCACTCATGTAGACAGATGTTGCCGCTAGATTACCACCCAGCTACGGGCAAATAAAGAAACAGGTAAAGTAGAAAACGTACGCAACTATGCGGTCACTGGTGAGGTTAGGTTAACAAATGTAACTGCATGGCTAGATATGAAAACAACTAGACAGAGATAAAAAGCACAGATACACAAAATTACACACAGCAGTTGTAAATTTCCCGTACAACAGCATGCAAGAGGAGTATTTATATACAACGTATGGCTAACGGGATATAGGGGAAATCGAACTTGAACGAGACGACACTTCCGCGTCTTTAAGCGTCATTTGTTTGTTCGTTCGATATGACGAAGGTCGCAGTGAGAAGCAAACAGAATTAAGGGGAGCCACAGAACCTGCTTAAGAAATCAGCCATCGCATCTTAGGTACTGACAGGTATTGTGTATATAGATTGTGAAAGTCTAGAAAAAAGAAAAAGGAAGAAATTTAACTCTCGATATCGCTGAGAAGACGAGGAATGGTCGTCCCACGTCGAACTGTCTATAATTAGGACACTCTGTTTATCACCGAAATTGGCTGTGCAACAATAACTAGTGCTGCTTTCGAAATGTCTCAACTTATGTTGTAAACACAGTCGAGCAAACATGCGTTCGCATAAAGAGAGACACCGATACACACAAACACACACATACAGATGCACTCGGTGATCGATAACGAAAGAGACGGGCAAGAATGACGTTGTTTAATCGCTTTCAGAAAGCTTTTGAGGCCTGACGACCTCTGGATGTACGCGGAAAATTCGAACAATCGTCCCATTGTCGCCATTGCCCCAGCTGTGCTTTGGGCGAACCAATTCACCATTAGTATATGAATACGAGTATGCAAATTCACACAAAGATGCCAAACACTTCGTAAATAATAATAATAATGTAACGTGTTCACAGCATTAGTTTTCGTCCACTTGCCTGTACGCTGGCGGAAGGTGCCCGCGCCTCAACAGGACATAATTGGTCACGCTAGAAAGTACTGGATAGCTGGCTATTGAATGCGGACAGATAATTATGATATACTATTAGATAACTAGAACGGCTATTGGTACGCAATTGGCATGGCTAACGATGTGTCAACGGTGAAATGGATATGAGACGACAACAGAAAGCCACAGCAAAATTGGGAAAAAAATTTCAATTAGCGTGAACAGAGGCATGTTTGGTAGCGTACGCTAGGATAATGGCGAAACGATACGCGAGAATGGTGGTAGATACATGTATGCGACTCACTAGAAGGATAATAGATGATCGTCGAGACTTGTGGCGTCGTGCTGGTACAGATGAAGCGTCGTTCTTCGTAGGAAGATAATGTAGACTGCGAGAAAAGATTGGATTGAACAAGGGACGGGCAGGTACAAGTAAACAGCGAATAATACAAGGATGGTGTCCGGCCTTCAGTTAGGGATGGTTTATTCCGAGCGTCGAACAGGCAACAACGAAATATAGATAAATTACGCAACGAGTCACCATTGAATAGCATCTAGAGTTTGAGGGAAAGTAAGGTAAAAAAAAAAAAACTATTAGCATTAACTCACGCCAAATTACAATCGTTATGTAACAAATGTACATATTTACCACCAATATATTATTGATTGAAATATAGTGTACAAAAGAACTTGATCAAAAAAAAATTAGACGGACAAAATACAGTAGAACAGATCATAATAGAAAGTTAAATCATATGTTGCTTGTCATCTTGGTACGCCGCTGCGAAATAAGTTAGGTCAAACTATAGGACTGTTTTACTTAAGAGAGAAAAACTCCCGCAAAAAACAACGATCAAATCATCAAGCCTAGCCAAAAGGCACGCGCAACCGTACACAGATACACGACAATACACATACACACACACACACACACACACACACACACAAACATACTCAGAGACTAGATAATGGGAACTAAATACACACCAGATGGCTCCTACAAAATGCTATGGGAAAAAACGACGAGAGAACGATTACCATTATCATTATGATGAAGAATTACAGATAATTATCGTGATTGACGATAACGATGATTATAATGGTGATCGCGAAGATAACAATAACGATGATAATAAATATTGCTGTATTTTATTTGCACCAGATGGTGTGTTTTCGTTTGCTACTTCTAACAATGATACTCAATTGATGTGTTTATTTCTCAGCGAGGAGGATTATTGTTTTTGTTCATTTAGTGATACCGTTAAACTCGAGGAGTAATTCCTCGTAGATTTTATCGTTTTGAAAACAGCCACGCAAACCTCGATCTGCTCTATAGGACAAGTGGCTGCATGTAAGGAACATGCAGGCGATTGGCCTATAGCATTGAAAGAAGGCGTCTTACCAGATACAAAGCAGAAGCTTGGCTGACTTCAGCCGGCTTGCGCCTAAAAAAGTGCCTGCTAACCGCTTGTGCCTTTGAAAGAGTTTCTACGTGGGTGAGCTCGATGAGCTTTAACCTTCTACTGGACGTTTATCGTGCAACGGACGTAGTGACTACTAGTAAAGTAATTGGAAGCAGCTAGCTAGCTAAATTTGAAAACAGAAAATATCGCTTTAAGGGTTTGCAGACAGGTTCGAAATAGGTTCAAGCGCTCAAAGAAATGCTTATAGTTTGGTAAATGTCTCTTTAAATGGTACGTTTCTATTATCTTTGCTTTCGCACTATATGGTCACTTCTCAATCCCATCTCGGCTAATGGGGTTCATATATGCAGGGAGTACACACTAGATTTTTTCTATCTATTTCTGACGATTGTAATTTACTTGAAATGCTACGGCTTCAGAGATCTTACTAGCTATTTCTTTTTTCTACATGGAGAGAAAATCTAGAACCTCTTTTTGATAGCGACAAAGATTAGATGGGTTTATAGTAAGTCGGATGAGTTCCCTTTCTTCTAGTAATTTCAAAAATGTATGTCGATACCTGAAGACCGTAGCAGGAAACAACAGTCCAATGGCCGTAACGTAGTTATGAAGAGATTGCGCACTCACATTTTTCGGTAAACCTTACGATCTTGGATGCGAAAAGCGACACTGTGGCGCGACCGATTTACAACACCCGAAGTTACTAAAAAGGTGCGGTAAATAGTTGGTCCCATATACAAGCGACCTTTATTATTATTATCATTATTTTAAACATTGGGAACGAGATAAGCAGGAGCGAAATTAAGGACGAAGCAGAAATTTGCATATTAAATATGTAAAGCTCTATTTTATACATTTTTTAATAGCGTTTTGAAGGCGGTAGCGGATTGGATTAAAGAACGTATACGCAAATAAAATTTATACAATACCAAAGATCATATATATATAGGATGGGCCAAAAGAGATGATTTTTTTTTCTGCTGCATTTTACCCTCATGCTGTTTTTTAACGTATCGATAATGAGAACTCTCAAAGCGTTGAGTGCCTTCTTTTCAAGGTTGACATTTATATATATACATA
>NW_019211456.1:7114891-7142079 GCF_002443255.2 Varroa destructor
ACAATCGTGACCGTTTTTAAGTTGAAATTGAAAAAAATACATTTGCTATTTTAAACACAACTTTTTAGAACAATACCATTAAAGAAAAATTTTGACGGATGATCTTTGCCAGACTAACAGCATCATTAACGGAGTTATGCAAAAACCGAAATAGATAAATGAGTAGTGGAAAAGCCAAAATATACCGCGGATGCATTGAAATTTTCCATGCTCCCTCGATGTTTGCCTAAGGACCCCTGTAGTCTGGCATCACTGTCATGGTAAGCGGCAATGCTTTATTTTTTGTTTACCAGCTTTGATGGATTTTTTCAATGGCCTGTTGTAATCATATTAGAGTAAAGGTCCGAGTCAATCGCTTGCCACGCGGCAGCAACTCATAGTCCACCTTTCCATTGCAGTCCCGTCAAACACATGATACAGCCCAGACTTGTCATAAATTGGACCACCTTTTTTTTGGAGCCAGTTTTGTTGGAATGGTGTTGAACTTTTTGAAGACCTGATGTTAAGTTCCTTAGCGATGTCAAGGATACTGACGTGCCGGTCTTGCTCAACTTTCACAGTCTCATTAGCCTTTCCTATAACTGGTTGCCCATTACGAGAAGCATCGTTCATATCGGATAAGTTTCTTTCAGATGACACCAACACGACCGACGTTCATAGTATCTGAGATATGTAGCTTGAAAGCTATCTACTTAAAAGAACAATCAGTATTATTTCGATAAATATATATTGGTGATTTGACATAATTCGTTTTTTAAAAAGAACATTTTTTTTTACACTATTTAGGTTTCAGGTCGAAAGGCAGTTGGTTGTTATTTTTTCAGAAATACCCGTTACTTAAATTAAAAACTAAGTTTCGCTTTTTTATATGCCCACACACTTTATTGTGACGATATAATTCGTTATTGTTTAAAATTGCTTATCGTTTAAAAACAAGATTAAGCTTAGCTCTGAAATTGTTCTGATACAGTGTAATGTCACACGAAAAACAATAATGTTTCTTTAGGATTAGGCGCGAGCATTTACGAAAACTGTGTGCAATTGCTCCGTTGCCTTCGGGGGGTTAACTCACCATTTGATCACCAGGACAGATCCTTAAAAACTAGAGAAAAAAAAAAAAAAAGATAAAACTTGTCTGTTTGTTTTTCTATCTGTTTATCTAACTTAGCTGTCCTTAGTGACCCACAGCGCATTAGTCTGTCTCGTTTTGTTCGTATTGAAGGCTCACATCGCAGCTACGAGCCTACGAGTTTCGTTCGTTAAACTGGGCTCGTATGAGATCAAAAGACAACGATAGTTTTATGCTGTTTAAGACACTGTGTACATACGTCTTGACAAATATAAAGTTCGACACATCACAACAATTGTCATGGAGTTTAACTACAGTACCCCATCTGACACTGCGTTGTCTTTGCAAAGACTACTAAGTACGAAGATCAAGTCATATTTTACACATAGTATATACTCAATTTCATATATATATATATATATATATATATATATATATATATATATATATATATTCAACTTCTGCCGGCTGTTATCACTGGCTTTATTGTGTTACGCATGCCCTCGGTAGTTTCTCTTTCTCCCAGACTTCAAACCACAGGTCTGCTATGAATTATATGTTCAGAATATATAGAGAATGATACAATACTTGGATGCGTCAGATTGTCTGGATCAGGAGCACCTGTATTCGGGTTAATGAAACGTTGCACAAAGGTTAAACGAGAACAGGTTCCCAGCATTCAGTACGACTATATTCATTAATTCGACCCTGAACAATGAAAGGACATTGGATGTCGGGATATATTACTACTGCTAGTACTATATTTATTATGTATATATTTATTATAGAGTACTGCCACGATCGTCAATCAGTCAATTAGTCATTGAATATTAATGATTTCGCAACGCTTGTATGCACGCAGCGGTCACCGGCTGTTTGATATTGCCACATTTGTCTAGCGGTTATAGATTATCAGTTTTAATATACAGTGTTTCAACAGTTAGACTCAGATGTTCCTCTGAGTTTTCAAACGGATTGCTATGATAGCAGCGAGAGTAACCGGGCTTTTAAAGGTTTAAGTTCAAGTCTGGTTCTGTTCAAAATAATGGAGCATTCAACTAAGCCCATGATAGTAGCGTTGAAGGAGAGTTTTGGAAATCTAGCGGGCTCCCCTTAAGCGCGACCTTGTCTAGTTAGACGTCTAATCGTTTGGTGAGTTGGCAGAAGCAATGATGAGGGATCTGTACCACAGCGAGCTGGTAGTTAATGCCGTCCGGTCCAGGCTCCTTTTTCACAAGAAGTTTCGCAAACGCCTCCTTTTCCAAACACTCACTCGTAAATCTGTAATTCAAATCCAAGTTAAACATTTCAATTGTACCTGTTTTCAGGATCGATGAACTAGGTTTTAGTACGCTATCCAGGAAATAGGAATGCTGTGCGTCTAGTAAGGTAGCTCTTGTATCAAATCTTCGAATCTTCACAAGGCATTGATTTGACGGGTGTGTATCTGTGTGTGTAATGCGCTGATACACTCACTCTTCACTGATTCCTCTACAAGTACCACCCTTATTGGCACAGTAGTAGACATGCACGTATTGGGCGTATTTTCCATGGAAAATCTCCACCTCCTGGCCGTCCTTATCCCAGGTACGGTTTAAAAGCACCCAGTCGAAATGGGTTTCGCATACGGTCTGTTCAATACCAAACGAAAACGTTACGGAGATGAGATGCTATTCTAATCAGCCGACGCCTTTTGCCCTATACTTCAACTGAAATGTAGACCATTTGCAAAACTTACTTACAGATTTTTCCGGTAGAAGTGGCTCCAGTTCGTCCTGTCGCTTCTCGCGTCCAAGGGGAGCGGCTACGGATGAACAATCAATAACGTGCACAGCAATTGAATGAGAGATAAGTTAAAAGAGAACCAGTCTGCTGTTCACAAGTAAATTTTTAAGGTAGGACAAAATCGAATCGAAACGAACACTTGCCAAAATCAGGATTTGATTCTGCGTTATTATCTAATTTATGGAATACCATGAGCAAGAAAGATTCTAACTGTAATTAACACTACCTTGGATCGGAGATCTTCCGAGGTATTTGTTCAGTTTCTCACTGATCTCGGGCTTTACAGGTCGGAATTGAATAGGTCGATGCTCAGTGCGCGCAACCATGGCATCCTGAACTCCAAAAGAGATAACAAGCATGAGACAACATATGGCGGACCTCTTCACCGACATATTTTAAGATTTGTCAAACCCGATAACCGCGCGTCACATCTGTACATATATATATATATATAAGGGCGTATCGACCAGCTTAATTCGCACGTATGGTTTTGGTGTGATTCGAGCTCCCTATAAAGGGACAGGTGTAATTTTTCAGAACTCAATCCTTTAAGAAAACAAACCTTCTGTGTTAACCTGAAGTTAATATGCTGAATAAATGCTTGTAGCGAAAGAATCGGGATTATCTTCCTTGCGCTACGATTGCTGTTTAAGTGATTTATGTTATTTAAAACTGAAGCTTTGCCAGTGATTTTTGTCAACGCTCCCAGCATGTAATAGGCTACGAGTACATATATAGACAAAACTCTTCATTAATGTTTTTTAGTAGCTGAGAAACAGATTTATAACGATGTGTACTTACCATATAGTCCGATACCCCTTCTTCTAGTCGCGGCACTACTAGTACGGGAACAATGTTAGCGTCCTGTATCATTGACGAGTATTCTCCTATCTCTTCGGCCGCGTCCGAATATGGTCCCGCGATGCTGCTGTGCCCTGACAATGCGTGCGTCGTATGAGTCGAATCTCCATGGGAGGGGTCCACGGTTATCACCCTGTCCTGCGATTCTCTGCCGAGCTGCGCGAGTCGCTGCTCTAAGTTACGCTCCATTTCTAAAGAATAAACAAGTTTATACAACTTCAAATGATGTTGATTTCACATGTAAATAAGGTTCAGGTGATACGGTGTTGGAAATGTTAAATCATTCAGCCTGTACATGATATATATATATATATAGATATGAAAACAATTCTCTGCGAATTCATAAACCCACCTGCTAATACCCGAAATTTGGCGTTCCTCGCTGTGCCGTGACGGGCCTCCACCACGTCGGCATTCCGGACAATTGCTGCGATATAAATCGTAATTAAAACTCAATACAAATATAAAGAACTCAAAACAAGTATGAAGATAGACATCGGTTACTTCAAGACTGTCTCAGCCTGATTCCTTTCCAGGCAATGTTGCCTATGCTGTATCTGCACGTCCATCCGACGTTAGCTTACTCAATACGACTTGACTTATTCGTCGTATTTATCCAAATCTAGTTATGATATGGTCCTAAATTGCTACTATGGCCTTTTTACTTTTTTTTTTTTCTTCAATCCGTATATGAAGAATGTGGCTGAGATTTCTGGCGCCTCCTTAGTCAGAGCCGACCTTGTCAGGGATTACCGTTTGCAAGTTTACTCTTCAGAATTTCGTGAACTCCAAAAAGTTATTATCTTATTGCCCCGACAACGCGTATCGATGCAGCGTAGTTTCGCGTATAGATCTGTCGGCCTAGTTCTTGAGCGCTCAGGGAAACGGTTAATTATTGACTGCCCACGGACCATTTGCCACAGCTGATAATTTTTATATGGAAAAGAGGTCTGAAATGTTTGCTTTCTCTTTGCTAGACGTAGCTTTTCAATATTTCGAAGAAATGTGCTTTTCTTCGAAATATTGTGTTTTCTGAGGTATCCTTTTTTTTTTTTTGTTTTTATTGCTTAAGCTTGACCATAACTGTCTTAAAGGATATAGACTTTCGATGCGACTTCATTTGATACTTCTACTAAACAATCGAACGCTGTTAATTTCAAATTATCTCTTCTGCTAAAAACATTTATTTAGCTGACAATTTCGAAAAGACGATCGATATATTCTGCAACTGCACAAATATCCTTGTTATTTCTACAAATAGTAAATTATTTTAAATGTTTAAAAAAATAATACTGCTAATAGCACTACTGCCTAAGATGTAAACAATAACATACTAAATCTCTAAATAAAAGCTCTAATTAAGTAAAATATAGAATAGACATTCGTACATTCATTGTTATTCTTCTACCTTAAAATAAAATTGCAGCCGGCTAGAATGTTGCAACGCAAATTCCCCTTGGGAGAACGATAGGTAATTGTGGGCAAATAATGCCACAAGTAACCTGAAAGATAACAACCGTATAGAAAATAAACGGGAAACTTAAAATTGAGCGATCCGTTGAATGATTTGGGAGACAATCAGATTTAACCTGAGAAAAGCATTCACACCTAGAACAGCTACAGAGACAAACTTCACTAGCTAGATTTCGAAAACAGATCCTGAGTTTAGGCCGGATCATCTCAACGTTATCGCTCGTCTATGAAATCGATTCGTTTACCCACTCACTCGATCGTCTGAAAGCATGCCCGGTTCAATCTCTGTCGATGCTGTTAGTCCGAGCAACCTTGCCTTGCAAAAATGAAACATATTAAAAATACTTTATCGTTTATTAGAATTTAGCTAAGGGACGACAAGCTGAAGAGGCTCACGGATGTGCGAAACCCTATGATGTCTAATGGTACCCAATTGCAACTGTCGAAGCTAAACGAACGACGATGTTGAAAGCTATCCTCACGATATTGACTTACTTGTGCAGGTTCCAGAAAGCAAGATAATAAGGAGCACGTTAATGAGAATCGACATAGCACGGCACCATATGATTTTCCACTAAGACTGAGAATGCTCTTACACGAAAGAACGAAGCAGACAGGGTCATGGATGTGTGAATCAAAAGACCTGTTTCCGTTCGACGTTCGATTAAAGTCATACGCAACGCATATGTGACAGGCGAAAAGCGACGATCACAAACCCACACGCTTTGTCGCCGTCGGAGCAGAAAGGCTGGGCGAGAAACCCACTCGGCTAAGAGATCAACGGGCGCCGATGGTGCCCTCGTATTCTGATTGGTCAATTGTCGTAGCGTACGCTCCAGCTCTCTTTCCAAGTGAGAACACTTCCCGTCTTGAAAACGAATTGTGCCGAGACAGAAATCAGTGAATCAAGAGTCGTGCTGCATCGTGGCCCAATCAGGCGCATATATAGTGTACGAAAAACGTCGGCCACCAGTCGCATACAAAAACGCACATGTACTACAACGAAATACACGCTCGATAGTTGGACCGATTAGTAGCGCAGGGATAGCGCTAACGATCAATTGGCTAGCCAATGAGAGCCTTCTCGCAAGCAGTACCGCCAGTTCTCATAAAGGAAAAGGACGCTGAAACGAAAAGTCATCTCGATTCCGAGTTCGATGTTGATCCTCACAGTCGCGCACCGTTGACACTTTGTCTTTATTTAGACGGCCATGATGTTGCAGTAGGCGCTATAATCTATCCAGAAACTGTGTAGATAGGACTATATGCAAAGGTCGCTTTAGCCATCTCAAAGGCGCGCACCCATCTTAGGTCCACTCTAAGCAAATGGTCGCGTATGTGTGAAACACTGTGCTAGCCACTATAAGTGTTTGTCGGAACGGTGGATCAGATTCGTTGACTGACAGAAAGGTATCGTCGTCGCCCTGCAGCGTTATTGTAAATGACGGGTCCTGTCTCGTACAAGTTATGCCCCTCGACGTTTTTGCAGATGTCTGTCAAATCTTAGCGCAAAGACATTGCCCGTATAACAGAAGAAGTTGGGTCGGGTGATTATCAGAGATGAACTAACCCTTAGGTCAAGATGTTTCTTCGTATTTGCACCGGTGTTACCGACAGAGGCGACACTTCCCTATTCTCATCGATTCGTATTAGTAACGAGGTTTTAGTTCTCATTTAGGAACAATCCAACGTATTCTGTTTGACGCGAACGTACAGGATGATCGAAAAAAACACTACATAGCTTTTGTTTGATTCTTTTGCCCCTGTAAAAATCTACCCATGTGCATCGTGCTTGTAAGCTTGTATAACTTATGGTCGAAGAAAATTATGGATCGAACGATTAAAATTCTACAGCTACCTCATCGGTAACCAATTGCGTAGTGACCTTTTGACCATTTCGTATATGCGCCCGCGTTAAACGTGCCTCGTATCAGGTAACTTCAATTACCTATCATACAGGGGGGGCGATCGACACGTGATTCGCCTATTTCTTTTTTGTTCACTTCTCGTTTTCGTTTCTTGTGGATTGTATTCGTTTAGACGTTACGACATCGTTTCTTTCGACATCTTTCGTGCATTTTTTAGCATGTAAATGAGAAAAAACTTCGGTACTGTTATTGTTATTATGCGTAGAAAAAGTACATTGATCAGGTTCAAATGCGTGAGCAAATCAAATTCAAAAAAGAAATGAGGCATTCAAAACTATACAGATTTTTTCTATGGAAATAGCTGATGAAGTTGATTCTAGCTAGCATCGAGAGGCTTCAATATGCAATCAACCTTCGCTACGTAGGAGAAGCCCGAATAAGTTTAGATAATCCCAAGCATTTTTTATGACAGGAACTAAGTATGTTATGTTGGAACCCTTCATCTGAACCTTTCAGTTTTACTTATTTTCACTTTATGGGTAGCTGCCGCTACCATCGTGGTGCGAATACTATCACAAAGGTTTCTTTACTGTATAGCTTTGAGATCTAGTCTTTGTCTAATGTTTTTAAAGCTCGGCCTTCTTGTCTGGATATTTGGCTTCTTCATCAGGTGTATCTTCCGAACGCAACTCTTCAGAGGTTTTCCATGGATATTTCGTTGGGAATAATTATAATACTTGTATCTTTGGTCCACGGATTTGCTATCATCAACCAGCATCTTGCGGCGAAGTTAGTATGAGACAGAAGTTCTTAAATCGGATTGACTTATCATCATCTAGTAGACGGCAATCTGTATCAACAAACAGTGTACACACACACACACACACACACAAACACACACACACACACACACACTACTAGTGAGTATCTATCAAAGATAGATAGATCTATCAAAGATAGAGAGTATATCTATCAAAGATCTAGCGATCTGGTGCCCGTTGCGCGGCGAAGATTATCTGGGACAGATTACCAATAAGCAGTGGGTTAATTTAACATTATTATCCGCTGATCACAAAAACTCGTTCCTAATTAAAATCAAGAGGAAGTCCATGTATTTCGTATGAAGTTGGTGAAAACCGGCTTAAATCTGTCAATTTTTATATTAACCGTTACATACACAAAATGGGAACTGTTAGATCTTGCAATAAGTCAAATACAGCAGCTTATTAATTGTCTCATACTATTGAATGTTTCTATTTTCAACTGTTGTGTGGTCCTGAGACGGTACTGCACACACTTCCAGCTCAGTATTTTATGATGAATTAAATAGGCACAGAGGATCGCTTCTTCGAACTATATTTCATAGACTGGCTAATCAACGATGCGATGACCAAAACGAGCTACTTCATTATAGTTACGAAACAGAGGTAAAAGATTTTGAAACATATAGCTATAATTAGACAAGTACGAATGACGCGCAAGCAAGTTTAAAATAGGTTAGGTAAAAAAAATGATCGTTTTGAGCTCTGAAAATTACCTGATTGCAAATGGAGCTTTCTATGCTTAGATGGATACGCTGTGCTTTTTCATAGAAATCAGTTGTAGCACGAATACGATGATGGATCTCAATTCTGATTAGTGCTCTGAGGAATTGCAACACATTGGTAGTCACTTATTTGTCAAGAGATAATGCTTTTCATTTATGTGTTAGACCCTGTTGATCACGGTGGGCTGGCGCGCGATTCTAGATCGCGCCAACGACAAATAGTCGTGACAAAGAGTGGAACATTTTGTGCTATTCATTGGCTTCAGGTTTAGTAAAAACGAAAGAGTTAACGAGAATTTGTTAAAACTGAAAATATTATGAAGGCAGTATGTCACACGCTTATTGAAATAGCCGTTACATAATTTTATTGACAAAAGTGTCCGAGGTTAGTTGTGCAGCGCTAAATATAGGGACACCGCGACGCTTAGAAGGTAACGTATTTGCCTGCTAGCCTTATGAAGACACTGAGGTCTAGATTCGAATTCGGGTATAGACAAACAGACTTTGTTTCCATACTGCAAGCCCGCCATTTGATGCAATGGCTAATGGCGATACCGGACGTCAAACTCAGGACACAGAGTGACATAGCGGTGCTTTCACATTCATCGTAGAGTTGCTTAGAAGATCTTTAGATATTTAAGACCGGTTTTGTCTATCCTGCAATATCATACCTGGAATCTGGGCTAAAATTTTCATCCAATGGAAGTCTATGCCTTATTTTGTTTAGATCTGTGCAGCTTATGTATTAGGCGTTCATACGCTTATGAAGATGTCTACGTATTCAACAAGATAACGGTGATATGTGTGTGTATTTAAAGGAGTAACCCCCCCGGGGGTAACACTAATAGAAACAAATGCGTTGAGCAATCAACATATGAAAGGCGTAACCGCTGACGAAAATTCTTCTTTGTAACATTAATGCACTTTATAATTTTTTCTCTCAAACCAACTTCTGGGTTGTGAGTTTTTCGTATTGTGCACCCATTTCTGCCGCGATATCCAAAGTACATGGCAATACATGTGAATTTCAAGTTAATTAAATCAATACACGGACGATAAATTTATCCAAGGCTGTTTTCGATTAAAGTTGTCTACTCTATTAAATGCAAGTTCTGTAGTATGACGTCGTCACAACTGAAGTTCAGCTTAATGTGAAAAATGATCAGCATCAAGCCACCACTTGACCATCAACAGTTAGACGAGAGTGCGTTACGCGATACTTAGATGCGTGGTGGTGGACTTACCGGCTCCGACAAGCAAGCTAGCAAGAAGTGCTTGGAAGACGAGCGACATCGTAAACACAGCATTAAAGTCCTAACCGGGAAAGATACACTTGTCCACTCGAGTGGAGCCTACCGTGACGAGGTGGGCAGCGAGCAACGCACCTCCCTCATACAGTCGACACTCCCGGACCGGAACAATGAGACCTGCGCAGTGTTGCCCAGGGCCAAATGAAAGCTTTGGCCACACGCCGTTCGTTGGAGTTACGATGACTTTAACTGGTCGTGGCCCCACCGCGAACTCTGTCGTCCGCAGTTGTGTCCTATCTCGCCAGCTGTGGGCCTAAGAATGCTCCGCGTTCGCTCAAAGCTATGCTGGAGCAAGCTCTCCGAACAGTTTCATCGGGGGTGCCACGAGTGGTCCCCGCAAGTTCTTGCCAGTGGTACGTAACTTGGTTCTGATACGGGCACAGGAAGGACTAATCGGTGCTCTCCTAATTGTCCGTATTCTGAGCGAGGGCGCTGGACGTCAGTTGATAGTGGTCCCTGTGCTTGTGAGCCTATGTGGAGCAACAGGTGTTGTGCTTTGTTTTCCCGCCTTCACTCTTGTGACGTAGGCGATTCGGAGACAAACACCTACATTGGTTAACCGTAATTGCAGTCATGTAGGTAATGTAGAGAAAGAATCTGAGCATTAGCCAACACCTAGCATATCTGGTAGTCGGTGTATGGTCAAACGACGTCTGATAAAGGCAGTCGGCGAGGCTACTATTAAGGGAAAAGGTTGCTTGAGCCTATTTCTTGCCTAGTGGTTTAGGCATGAATAGAAACATAATGGATCGAGGCAGCCATGCTGTCTGAGGCGGCAAATTTCAGAGAATTCACAGGTCTTCGATAGGAAATAAGGGTAGCTATTACAAAAGAGACCATAGAGCGAAGCTCGCCATGCGGATTTTGCAGATTAAATCCATTGCACTCCAGCCTGTATGAGGCTGCCGAACCACGCCTATCAGTGCCGCACTGTCATTCGAGATTGAATGAAAAAAGAGTAGTATGCCACTGTCCTAAAGAAATTGCCTTTTGCGTGTCATTAGCGTGTGTATGATGAACGTAACTACATATAAAGTCTGAGCTTTAAATGCCTCGCATGTATAAATTAACGTAGCCGACGGTTTACCGAATTCCGAGGTATAATTATAAAAACAGAGGCTGTGCGTTCGGTATTCCTTAACAAATGTCTCACGTAAATTTTTCTAGATAGTGACTGCTGCAGTCACCGCAAAATGGGCTTTGGAATATGGGTTTGTACCAAGTCAGGTGGCGCCGGCGTCACAATTGCGGGGGCACCGTGACTAAACGCTGCTTAGTCGCTTACCTTTCGAGTTAACTTGCTTATAAATTAACTGAGGTTCTTTGATATGAAACGGAAACCCACATGATGGCCATTGAATCAACTCCTTACCCGCCTTTTTCAGTCTTCTCGAATGCGAGTGGAATGGAAGATAAAGCTCAGCTTAATGTGTCATTTATAAAAGAACCCATGTCTGATCCACGTTTACCGGGTTAGTGATCTTTTGCCAGTTGCTGAATATGGCGCTCGTATCATCATTCGACGATTGAATGACTCAACGTTTAGTTCGTTAGTTTTTAATATAAAAAGAAACGCTACTGCTGATCACTACCTATTTCGCTCCAAGATAAGAGCATATAATTAACGTAACGTTTCTGCTCAGCGGCATATCGAGGGGCGAAAGTTAAAGAGTGATACGTTCTTCAACTTCAAGAAATTAACATCAATAAACTTGTCGGTGGGGCGTATCGTAACACGCATGCCCAAACACTGTCTGCTGCTCGACCAGGGGCGCGGCTTACTTTTCATGCGTTCTTTCTCTCTATATTAGATATCCATGCTTTTCGCTAAAGTACTAGCGTATGCTTGAAGAGTAACATTGATTCGCCTTACCCTCTTTGTATCAGCAAGCTAGTTCCATTAGAGTCCCTAACATAAACGTGAATCAAGATATTTGTCGACCGTTTCTTATCATACCAATCGTCTTCCTTCGACTACTTCATCCTAGTCTTTTTAATCAGCCAATAGGGCAGCTTATATCATTGCAATAAAACGACATATGTACATATTGTGCATACATGCATAGGCATAATGGCTGTTGCGTAGTCAGGAGACAACAAGGGCCGCGGCAGCGGCTACGGCGGTGGCAGCATTACGAAGATTTACACTGCATCTCTGTTCCATACAGATATCACAGGAAGACGTATCTACAACAAATGTGTGTACAGTAACAATCCATGTCGACGCTGAGGGAAGACCTTCAAATGTTTCTAGATGCGCTCACATGTGCTCAACCCCCATATGTCCTGCTACGCTCAAAATGAGTCTAAGAGCATAGATGGCCCCTTGCCGTATTGCAAGGCCGTTACTGATATAAGCAACATTTGCAAAATGTCCAGTTTCTAAAGATAACAAATATAACACCTCACGAATGCAAAGATGTTACTTGTTTTTGGTGAAAATGATTAATCTGCTGGTCATGAGAACATGAGTGACCTTTGAACGAGTGGAAGACTTTAAAATGTATCAAAAAGAAGTCGTTTTCATAACTCTTCTTTGATTCTTCCGTCCAGATCTCTGACAACTTCCACACCTATTACTTCGATTAGATCTAACGTGATAGAATGGCACGACCACGTTCAATTGCCATCCAGAATGGGGTATGTACATATAACTTAACGTTATCTATCGGAAGTATACGTAAATGCTTTTCGCAATCTTCCTATCTTGTGAAGGTGTATTGGCGTATGCGATACACGCTTGATTGGTCCATGTGGCTCTTCTTTATAGGCGTGTAATAACGCTTATTGTTGAAACGGTACTTTTTATAGCTCGTTTTAGGACGACACACCAATCGGCTAAAAGGATGTACCGTTATGTCGGAACAGATAGATTTCTGAATATTGGCAACGCTTTAATAAAAGCCGACAAACAGGGAAATGCAACTTCCTTATATATTTATGTATGTATATATAAAAAATCATCGTATCTAATCGTGCAAATATGTTGCATTACTGTGTTCGATAGTGCTTGTGTTCGCGCTTGGAAATTTCTCACTTACTATTAGAAGAACACAAAAGGCCAACACTTCCGTCATTTCCGTCAGGGGGCATAGTAAGTACACATGGCTACTTCGAGTTGTCTTGCCCCTCTTGAGCAGCTATCTACTTCGTTAGGCAGCATTTACTGTTTGTATTCGTACAATTGGCCATTCTATCGACTCGAAATTGGTTCGGTTATTTTTATTCTACGCGCAAGGTTAAGGATAAACTGCGAGATTTCCGTCGAAGTGATACAAAGCAGCTGTCAGCTATGAAAACCTCCCACTGGAAGGATTAACATGTAGGGGGTGAAGGCTGGGAGTTGGCTAGCTAATAAACTCGGACACGAGCAGTTCAATTAAGCATTAGAGGTATTAGGGAACCTATCGAGAAATTGGCTAACTCTACTGGGTTTGACGGATACTGTACCGTTCGTGTGCATTAATTAGTTTATTTACTACAATATACACACGGTAGTAGGACTGATAGGTATGAAGGTAGTGCTTCTCCTGAAAATCACTTAATTAATTGTGGATATGAAGCTGATGTTATTGAATTAAAACAGGCCAAAAGCTATTGAAGGCCCTTTATCGTAGGCGTCGCAAACGAAGAGCTGTGTATTGTGCAATTTGTTGCTATATAAGTGAAAGCTAAAATAGACGATAATGTTACTATTGATTGTTTCATTTTACTGTTCCAAATAGTCTTTAAGGGAAACTTCAAGTACTCAAGGCCAAGAAAGCTTCAAGTATTCGCAGTGAGAAATCATCCCAGATTGACTAATTAGTCTGTTGCATATGAATTCAAAACGTTTATTAAGCGGACTATATTTAGGTATTGTCTTCTGAAGATACGTAACGAATAGTCGACTTCCAGTTTATCCCATTGACGCTGCTACCGTTCAATGATCTCTAGCCTTTGACGGCGACTTGTCCGACAGGTGAAACTGTCTTCACTGAAATAATTAGTCACACCACAGACGAAAGCTATACGTAGAATTTTTAGGGACTGCACCTTAAAAACGGGCCTATATTGGTCTTTATGTATGCCTAAATAAGTTAATATCAACCACTGCTTAGCTGAATGGATATAACGACGTAGAACAATACAAATGCACACTCGTACTATATTCGACTCTTTTAGAGGGGAAGTTGAAGGGTGCAATATGGTTACGCCTCTCTTTCAGTACTACATTATTAGTTTCAGCTTACATATTATGCCATACAAGAATATATGCCTTGAGTTTTCAGATAGTCAGATTCGTATCTAGGAAGTGTGGGGGTCGAGATACGATATGGGCCTGGCTTTCACCGCATTGGCTTTAGATAAAATTCTTAGTGGTTGACCTTCTTTCTGAGTCCAGCTGTTTTATAAATAAATGGTCCTATTTTTGATCCTTTGCAAATAAACAATCTGAACTGTAGCAGCCACAGCGATATCACAACTAAAGCCACTCTGCTTAAAGAATAATGAAATTTATTTACCCGTTTCAGTAACATGAACGGCTGAGGGAGTCAGGAGATTATCGACACTAGCCATCGCGCCCACACCGTTTATTTGTCCTGCTTGCATTCCGTTCAAGCCGCCCACGGGAAGAGCTCGATTTCCTCCAGAGACTTGTATATTCAAATCAAAATTCATACCAAGTTATCTTCCTATGTAGAGCGTTGTTATCTCGTAAACCCATTGCTCATGTGGTAGCATCTATGAATATTTAAAGCCTTAACATACGAGTGTCATAAAACTTAATAGCGAAACATACTCGGATACTGTGTCTGCCTACACCTCTTTCTACTGAAATACTGTAAACAACGGTATGATGAGTTTCAACATAAAATGAAGATTACATTAGTAAATGTAATCGTACACGGCAAGATTCTAGATGAGTACAATCTATAGCTGAGGTAGAAACAACGAGAATTAAACTCGACGGAAAAAACCCGAAGTATACACTTACCGGTCATTACACCTCCATTATTTCCACCCATGAGGCCCATGCCACCCATGAGGCCGGCCATGGGGCCGCTAATACCGCCCTGAAGGTAAGGGCTTTGTGCAGAGTGACGGAGATGACGCATTGTTCCAGCCATCAGACCTATACAGAAATTTATCACAAGCAAACAGGCATATATCACGTTTGACATACTGGATATCATCACATGGATGTCCTGCGCGAAACGTTTGCATCAGTTCGAAACACTTACCAACAACACTCTAGACCCGCTTTTAGCTGTGCTATGCCCATCAGGAAAACCTTGGTTCACTTCAAATAAGCAATTATTATATCGCTAGAAACAGATACATTAATCCATCATGGGCTCAAAAGAGATATGTACTCATATATGTAGAAACCGATTGCTGAATATACCTGTATCGTATATGTTGCTATATGCATACTATATACATCTCACATGTTCGAGCAGTTATTGTTTGGTGCGTAGATATATGGCAGCTGAGAGACCGATGCAGTAATTGCTATATACCCACCCTGGACTAAACTCGTAGCGTACACTCCTGTCATGGTTAAAATGTACGTTACTTATTTGTTCTAACATAGTAGTATAAGCAGTACCATTTACCTCCTCCTGTCGAGTGGCATTGTTGTGCGCATTGGGACATGCAGACGTCTGAGATTCCCATACCGCCCATAACTCTCATAGGGGCAAGAGAGGCGCCTAGACTATTCGATTGACTAGCTATCCCTGGCAACATCGATGTAAGTTGAGCTTAAACAGAAATTCATGTTAAATTCTAAATCAACCTTGTAAACTCAGAAATCGTTTTATGTCGTTTCCATATATACAAATGCTTGCGTATGACCTACGATTGAAATGTAGAGACGTCATAAGTCAATATGTAGGTGCGAAGAGTTGATCGAAGAGCGCCAAACAGAAAATGTCTATCGTGCTAGCAATATTATTGGTCGCTAATATTAACTCCGATCTAGCCGGTACCGAAAAGTGCATTTATTGCCAAGCTAGAAGACAAAGATATAGTGCAGAGGCTCGTTACTCAACACAAGCTTCATACTAAGTGAGTTAGCTGAACAGTTTATGAAATTTAGTTAGTCTGACCTACCAGAAGCAAGGCCAACAAAAAAGAGAGCTGCTAGAAAGGCCTTCATGATGCGGGTGGGTCTAACTGGGTTGACTCAGCTCGTAGTATGCTGCGTCTACGGATACCAAGACCGGCCAATATTCGCGACTTAAATACTCAACATCAAGACGGCGAAACGTGACAGTACGGAAAACATCAAAGTTCGACTACGAACCGAAACGTAAAGCAGCTGTTTTTCATGGTAAATTATTTTGCTATGACCGTTCGAACCTTCTGTTCTTACGAAATAACGAGCGTACAGAACGAACTTCAGATGACATAAGATAAGACAATTTCGTCGATCCGTAGTAGCGTCCCCGAGGCATAAGTGAGCCCTGTGTCACCCGGATGGATACGCGCTTGTTGAAAAAGTATACTTAGGCTTCTACTAACAATTAAGATGTCGCTGTTGCCTAATGCATTCGTACGCTGTGTGCTGGCAGTGTTTCTAAATCGTCGCCCGCTTCGGAGCAATAGACTCTCGTGGATAGGGGGTCGTATCAGAATAATATAGAATAACTAAGGTGTAGCATCAAAGACACATAAGGACGCATCTCTGGTCGTGTACGTAGGAGCAGTTATACAGGCGAAAGTATGCTGGCAGTGTTTCCTGTCTGCCCCTACTTTAACCGCGCATCTCATAACTGAATAGCCGCTCAATTTAATTTTGTCCTATTTCGAAATCGATTTATCTAACTAAAAATTCTCTGTTATTTTCTATTTAGTTTTGTTCTTCTGCACTGTTTTAACTAGTGAATGATCATAACAGACACATGGGCCAAAATCATTTAAGGAACGGATTTAACAATTTCGATTGAGAGTCTAGTTTTACGTATACAAATAAGATAATACTGAAGGGAGATTGATGTGGTTCAGTGAATAAATCAATGATCGTGGATATATCTAGCTGCCCACCTAATCAATGAGTGCTGGGGGCGGGACACACACGGGTGGGTAGAGTAGCTCAGCAGTCGCACAATGATATATCTGGTTTGTATGCAAAAACAAGCTACCGTGGCGGACGTATAGCAATTACTTAATAACAACACACGTCGACCATTAGGTATAAAATGGCTAGCTTTTTAGTACGGCCGACTTTTAGATGTTCCCATTTGTAGTGACTGAAGTGCTAAGCGTCACTCATGACGCCGTATGTCCTCGTTCTATTCTAATGGATGGTCAGTGTGACATATCGATCTACTAATAAATAGAATTGATTCACAAACACAAAGCCTTTACTCTAATAGCTCGTACGTATTTGCTTGATGATCCAGTTTGATTAGAACGATGATTTTCTGAGAGAGGCGTGTCTGCTAAGAAGACACGTAAAACCTGGGAGAATTATCCTGTCCTCTTCTGAGAGGATAATAAATTTAGGCCGTCATTACATTTGCACAACCATCTAACTGATATAATAGTCTCGTTCTGTTGAATTTCTGAAAAATATATATTGCGTTCCTGCCTCGTTACCTAGTGGGAAGCTTGTCTAAATTCGTTGAATAAACCTTGTTAGAATCTGAAATAGATGATATTTTTCTAGTTTCAATGCGCGCTAGACTTTTTTTGTCGCCGATCACTTACCCAAATCAAAGAAAAATATTCCGCCGCAACCTAACCCCGTGTTTTCAACCCCGAAGCAAGTTCAGTATAAAATTTCTGTTCGCCCGTCGTTCACCAGCCAAACTTTCTCCCTTCCAATAGGCCCTTGATGTATTTTTGAGCGGTCCACCTATAATAGGCACTTTCCCTCTGTGATTCCTTTGTGCACCAACCAAAAAAGCCAGGAATTGGAAACGTAAGTCAATACTAATAGGTCGTCCCAATTTTTGTGTATTCGAGTAGCTCCTGCCGTTGGCATCACCTGGACTTAATACCGCGAGATAGGTGTCAGCTACAACATTTCTCAATGCTAGCAGGGGTCAAAACCACCCGTAAAAAATTAGCTCTAACGGTATTTCTGGCACTGGACGACCAGCGATCCAGATATATATCCATGTACGCTCTAATCGGAAATCTGGTACGTAATATCAATTTCAATCAGCCGATACAGACTGGATAGCTGCCACAATGCAACATCACATACATAACACTTTCAACCGGGTTTGGTAATTTTTTTAACCTAATGAACATCAACTGACCTCAGATGTGCCGACGCTTCATTGAAGCAGAATCAAACGCGTAAACAATTAAGCGATTTAAAAGTAATGGGCTATAGATAGTATCTTTTGCTTCACATTACGCACTATCAGAGGTTATTTTAGTAAAGAAACAAATGCTTCGAGTGGGCTGTCTAAAGCCACGAACTTAAATCACGTTTTTACATCTATATTCTTAGCGTATTTACTATGTATGAAATAACGCAACTCTGGCTTATACATTTCAGTTTTTCTTCCTACACTTGAAGCTGTGTAATTCTACGTTTACGTCGGGTGACGATCCCTGTACCCGCCCTTTGGAAGCACTTACCGTTTGTTGGGCACGTCCTGCATTCCGTAGCCTGAGCTCGTCATTTCTCAACCATATTTTTGTGAAAAATGACAATGTTATGTCTCAATGTATATTGATAAATTTCAATATATCAAAAATAAGCCATTTAGTCTGACGAGCTCTCTCGTATTTTGTTGTTTACCCACTGTGCAAGCCTCTACTATGCTTTTTGTAAAAGGCTTCCTTTGCAGTCCATGGACCGTGCAATTTTTTATCATGAAGACAAATGAGTGCTAGGACAATTATTAGCACGTAGACTGAAATTCATTCACATCTTAAGTTTAACGTCTGCGTATAATATTCAGTAATAGCCGAAACGGCATTGGAACTTCTTTGTTTTATTATGTACGAAGCCACGACCTAACAGCTAGCGGCTATTTCATAACGAAATACTTCATTAACGCCCCCCTACTCTGGGCATTTTTTGCCTAGAAAAATCTCCTCAGAACCCTTTTTCTTCTACCTGATGATAGGTTCAGTATGTGGCTCTACTTTATTATTATTACGTCTAAATTATATGAGAAGGACAAAGAAAACTGATACGTTTTCTAAAGTTCTAATTAATGGACTCGGGCGTCAATACTGAACTAACTATGAATAAAATGTAGAGAGACTACCCACTTTTTAATAATGATAATAATGATTATTACTGTTATTAAACATGAGCAATGAACGGTCAAGTTCTATCCAAAAAGAGTTGTTTATTAAAAAATAGATGGTTTTCGATTGCTTAATGCGAAATGGCTTGGTAAAGGCAAAAGCAGTAGAGGAAAATAACATTTCCGTTAATGATCGATCTTCTTATGCCTACAAGAGCAGCAGGCACAGTCTACACCTTGAGTTAGGTATTATTCTGTACTTAAGTGAACATTGCGAAATCCTTCTAGTCGTCGACAGCCCTAACAGCCGTGACGGAGAACGTGTCCACTTACTTTTGTAGCATTTTATATTTTCCTCTGCAGAGCGTACAATATCGAAAAAACAAAAATAGACGCGATGAACTTGCCTAGTACACGCCAGGTAAAGCCAACGCTACAATCAAAAACCTGTACTTAAAAAGCGGAAATGGCGCCTACAGGGTGCACCGTAAATCGTCCAGTATTTATTTTCCCAACGTTTCTCCTTCATAGTAAATGTATAGGCGTATATAGCGGGAAACGGGTACGGCTCTCATCAGCCACAAACGTCCTTAAGGTAGAACGCAATATTTAGACTATTTTGTTAGTAATTTACCTTGACAAAACGCGAAAGACAGGAACTACACGCCAGGCCCGAGTCTGAGTGAGGTTGCAGTGACAATGTTCCGTTTAGTATTAGTCGCCGTAGCATCAAGTGTACATGGCATCACGTAGTCTATATTATCATATCGCCCCACCGGGTCTCATAGTGATCTCATGGTTTACAATGGAGCTAGAGCTGAATCAGCTTACGTCGTAGGATACGATCGTAGGCTTGTAGCCAACTACGGTGTACCTACCCGGCTGAGAAACGTCTCTGAATGTGTAACAAACTCGGTAGAACCGGCTCGTTGACCAACTTCAAGTTCTGAAAATATTTTGCTGCCTGATTTTCTAACGAACGAGTTCTTGTGACTCACAGAACGGTCACTGAGTGAATTGTACAGAGGGTTCTTAATGGCGACTTCGTTTCTGTTGTTATGGATTGGCATTATTGTGTCTATTGTATCATATGGCCATGAATTATTTCATGAAGCTATTTCAGACCTTTTTTGCGGTGGCTCCCGTTGATATGCACGGAAACCCATCAACGTACTTCCAAAAGCATCTTGAGTAGTTAATAACCTCTGAATGCCTATGTCTGCTAGTACTGAAGGCGAACGTAAGGTTCAAAAAATGTTTTCTTTCACCATTAGATACTAACGTCCCGTTCTCTTGAGCTATGATCTTTTAAGTTACTTAGCATCGAAGCGAGAGGCAAGCTTACACCACATGATATTCCACACATTTGTTGATATGTTAGCGAACCTGGAAACCACAGACCTTTCTGAACCTGTTTACCTTATTATTAAGCTCTAAGCCGCACTTCTTATATTGCTCGAGCTTAACGCAGCCTCCATGTCTGAAGGGTACAACGGCCAATTTTTCCCTTCAGACTAATGGACAAGCATTGATTTGAAATACAACGATATCCAATTCACACGCCAAACATATTATAGGAGTGCTTGAGGGTTACCGTAACATCTACAGTGTAAATGTTTCTCGAGGCCTTATAACAAAATCGCTTTAATTCTTAGAGGTTGCTCTGAGTAAGCGAGTCGGACACGTGGATTAGTTTTTGGGTAAGCGAAGTTTGATAAAAGATAGATAAAACAGATACAACAGATCACTGAAGCGCATTCGAACTAATTGGTGGAGTAGTCTGTAGAAACAACACCACAAAAAAACGTTGACGATCACCAAATGGATTTACAATTTGTGCTAACGTAGGGCATATTTACGTTCGTATGGTAGAAGCGCTTTAGAACCCGCCAGTTCAGCACGCATTAAGAAAAAATCATCGAATGTTACTCAAAAACAAATTCAGTGTCCTGCTACGCATTGTCAAACTGGTTGTTTCTACACGATTTTGCAGACGCTTAGCTGAGCTGAACAATAAAATACGGTAAGATAACGGGTGAAACGGATACAATTTGGGAGACCCATGTAGCGTTTTTCCTCTATCATCAGCTAGCCCACTCATTGGCGAGTAGGTATAAAGAGGACGCGCGGCTCCGTATGACTGCGACTCGCACTTTTCTTGCTGGAGATTAATAATCGCCAGCTATGTTCAGTACAAAAGATCTGAAGATGCTTAAAAACCCATTCTGAAGAGTGTGTTTCATTAGTACTGCACATAACGTTCCACGATCTTTCAAAGAATCTATAACATAGCCTTTTATTACTTCGAGAAATTGTACAATACTTATGTATTGCATTTCTCAGTACATTTTTATCAAGCATACAAAATATCATAGCTGCTAATTAATCAAAATTAATTCCGGTTGTTGGTTTCTCAAGCTATCTAAAGTACGCGACCAGTTCCTTCCTTGAGCGTGTACTGACTCTCCTGGTTTTACCGAAACAGAAGGTTAGGCTATTCGTTACGTGACACGCCACTATTCGTCGAGGTACTGAAGGAGGGCTTTGATCTAAAAGGAAACATCAACTTGTCCGCTATTGTGAACTGAAAATCAAATACATCGACTCAGGATTATATTGATATTTATCAAGAGCAGTGGCCAACTCCGCCAAAGAGGACAATGAGAAAAGCCAGCACACGCCGTGACTCGGTCCGCGATTGATGAGTTTCATCGAATTACACACTAGGTATTCCAATGTCACGGTTCAGGTAACGGCTATTGCTGCCAAAGGTGCAGAGAAGCATATGCATGCAGGATGTTGTCTGTCAGTTGCCTCTCTTGATTTAGCGGCACGCTTGCTAGCCTATGACTATCGTTGTTTCAATATCATGCTTCTATCATTATGACTGTAGCCTATGTTTTCTGTGTACTGTTACTTAACAGAAGCTGTGAACAAATTTTCAGGATACTGACGGCAATGATACCGCCTTTGTTTACGGTATAAATTGGAAACGAGCATCTATGAGAAACAGATGTTAGAGATAAAAATTAAAGTCGTTAAGACCAACGTATAGCTCTTAGGGAAACAGCGTGCCTCGAACAAGTATATCTATACATCGTGAACTCGTTTTCCGATCCAAGTTTTGACAACTTATTACGGGAAGATACAACTCAACTACTGCTCTGCCATTCGTGATTTAGCCTGGGATCGATTCCATAAATTGTGGTAAAGTTTGTCAATCTTGCTCCGGTCAATCGTGGCCGAACAATGTTTTTTCCTTTCGTGCATTTTTCCTAAAATGTATTCTTCCTCGTTATTAGCTATCAGTGTTTAACTAGCAGGGCGATGATAATCATTTCTTTTCTCAATCAATCATCTCAGAATTCAAATCATCTTAATGACGGACGTTGTAGATAATTTATTAAATATCTGCTTTGATTAAGTTCTGAATTCAGTTCCATACAATAAAAGTTAGGTAGAGTTCTTGGCGGTTTTCCAGGCGGCAAAACCAGGTTTCATACTAAGCTTAGTTAAAATGTAATGTAAAATGTAAAGGAGGTACCTCCGTTGACCTGACACATCAAAGCTTTTCGCATTATGCCAACAGCAACAACTCGAATAAGAATTCAATGAAAAATAAAATAGCTTTTCTTTCATTATTTAGGGAAGTCACTATAACAATCTAAGTAAAAATTTACAAAGGTGGATTTCTGGAAAAAGTTCTTTGACCACACGATGTAAGGCTTCCAGGCCTCCGTTCAAATTTAGATATTGACTGTGTCTTCTTTTGTAAGCAGAACGTATCTATAGTAAACTAAGTGGTAGAAGTTAAGATGCTAGTTGCTGGAATCAGCGTATTGTGCAGTAGCGACGCGGCATTTCATCCAGCCAAATTAATCCTAGTTTTTGGCGAAGTTACTGGCTACAATCCGCCTATTAATGCGTAAGTTATTGCATTGAACTCCGACAGGATTCAAATGATTCTCACGTACAGAGAGTTGTTAAACTGTTACTAGTGCTTAGTTATTGACGCGAACTCGGTAAAGATGACTATGAATTCCATAAAAAAAAGAGTTTGTTCACTTAAAAACGTTTCAACATCAAATATATATATATGTATATACAAACCGGCATTGCGTTCGCAAAATGAGCCTGGAGTGCGAGCAGGTACGACCTTGCGGGCTTCAGTGCACTGAGAAAAACAGTTATCGGCGCTGTCCAATGAAATTAGCAGTCCCGTGTTTGCTACTCAAGGCAATCCTAATGATTCATAACAACCAACTGGGGCAAATCTTTTCTCGATAAACTCACAAAGATCTTTGCATTAAATTAATATAATATATAGCGTGTATCAAATCACTGTACTGTCGCCTGTACATATAAAGAAGAGGGTTAAAGTTCATATATCAAATTGTACTAAATAGAATAAGTATTAAGTTGAATTTGAATGAAATCTCTCTGCTATCTTTTTTCCAGCAAAAGGCACGAGACGCCGCAAGAAAATGCTTGAGAAGCGTTTTGCCATGTTTTTTTCTCGGTAGCAACTCAAATTCATGTCCGTTCGTTAGTTCAAATGATGAGTTCGAGCTCGAAATTATACCTTCGTAGGCGAAAATCTTATGCATAAAAAAAGCCTGAGGTTTCATATTGGATTTATTAGAAATTCGTACAATTATGTTAGAAAAGTAGATCTATAGAGGCGTGATTTAAGAAAAAACATACCTAAATACTCATAAGTACTTCGTACCCCGAATTGTCACTCCTAGAAACAAGAAACGGTATATTAAGGTAGAACCCGACACATGTTTATTGACGTCTCCTATCTTTCATTGCTCTCATTATCTCATTATTATTGCTCCATATCTCTCATTGCTTGTCACGGGCGGAACAGTGAATCCACCTAATTAATTTTCTGTGAATACTCGTTTCTTCATTGCGACTACCCTTGTTTTGTGAAGTTGATATTCTACGCCTATAGCGAAAAAGACGGCGCGAGACGCGCGTGCCAAATATAATTTAAGCAGTGCCCATTAAAAAGTATAATATAGTTGATAGTTTTGGCTGCAAGGACTGCTTCTACGGAATGGCTTAGAGCTAATTCTTTTCGTCTCTGTCGATCTACATACGATCATTGGCAAGAACTACTCGCCACGGCAGCTTACCTCCCTAAAACTGACGTCCGTAATGGGTATATGTGCTTGATATAGCGTTTCGAATAGTCATATCATAAGTATGATGTCAGTGGGTTGCCTCTTAAAGTAAGGCGGCTGGATAAACTCATTGATTCAACTGTTAAATACGGACTCCATTCAATGTCTAAATATGCGAATAGGCTAAGCTGACACGTAGCTGGTTGACTGACGCGCTGGGACGCGGGCGTCCCCTTAAGATCTAGACGATAGAAGCATTCGCAGGGGAAGGTAATACAACAATGAGCCCAAGTGCAAGGCTCGTTTTCAAGCTTGTTGCTATGGCGTGAGAAGATTATTTGTGATAGACATACCGCTTGAAAAATCTGATACAACAACTACTACAGAGGCTCAAGTTTGACGCTGTTCATCCAAAGGCTATATATATATATATTTATTGAAAAGTTAATTCGTTTACCGATGGTACTACTACGAGTCTATGTAAAAGTATTGTTTTGCGTTACATATAATGGAAAGCACAAAATGTGCATGCGTCTGCACAGTTACGCTTTGGGCTGTAAAAAGAAAAGCTCGGTATCGCGAGTTCAAGCCTCACGATGTGGTATAATGCAAGCACCAGCTGCCCCGCAGAGCTACTCAATATAATCTAAATTTGACCATCTCTCTTATTTATATGTTATGTCATTCACTCTGCATGAGTGCAATAAATCTGCATTTTCGGATATTTTTGTCCACTTGATTAGCTGGATTTCAAAATTTATGTTGCGACATTTTCCTTTGCTGACCTTTTTTGTAGTCCCAGTTCTGCGGTCACACACGACCCAGCACGCTAGTCGCTACTCAGATATACAGCTCTGTATATAGATCGAAGTAGATACAGAATAGATGACCGAAGTAGATACAGAATAGGTGACCGAAGTAGATACAGAATAGGTGACCGAGTAGAAGTAAATAAGCTCATTTTTCTGTGGCTCAGGAAATGATCATGGATTTAGACCACATTCCGAAACAAAGAATTCGGCAATAAACCGCGATACCGCGGATTTTTTTATTTCTTATCAGAATAAGAAGCTATATAATTATATAATTAAGTGCTATATATATATATATATATATATATATATATATATATATATATATATATAATACCCTCAAATAGCAATAAGGTAATAATGCTTTTACATATCCCCATCTACCCTCATTTATTACTTCAGTGTCAGTGCAGTGAATGGTTCTGTTACTGTTTTCACTAATAATTAACCCGTGACGTCATTATTTCAATATTTTCCATTGCAATTTCAGGGATGGATCTTGTTTACGAAATTCCCGAAAACGAACTTTGCCGCAACTTTAAACGGATTTCCTTCCAGGTATTTTATTAGCTTTCTATGATTTCTACGGTATCTTTCCCGAAATGCATGAATCTATTCCAACTTAAATGACATGAATTCGTTGTCCTGCAAAGTTGCCCGTGCATTTGCTGCTTGCGTATTGCTTTATCTTCGTATCATCGTAAGCGGGATCGAACCCCACACGGTTCCAAGTTGCAAAGTACGTCGTACTTCATGGGCTATTACCGCGGGGGCGCTTTATCATTGAAATCTATCGCCTTACGCTTTTGAGTAGACAACTTGAATGGAGGGAATCCCGAAATCGTACCTTTTATGCTCTGTCTTAAACGGTCCGACTTGGCAATTTTCGCGGCAGTGTTTGGTAGCAAGCTTTCAAACCTCTGCATGGCCCTACGGCTTTTTGCGCAGCCCCAGTGTTGCAGACAGAGTGCCTATTTAGAAGGACTGTTTTCCCTCATACTTATAATAATGTGAAGTATGTAAGAACGAATAATTTAAACAATAGGAGAACAAAGCATGTCCTAATAGTCCATTGACACTTAACCGAAGTGATACTACCTTTACAAGTTTAATATTAAACGGTATCTTTTTACGATCTTTATGAACCGCTTGTAAGTAATTGCGTTTTATGTAGCTAGCATTCAAAAACAGAAAAATACGCAAATTGTCGGCATCGTACTCGATCTCTAATAACGAACTTTCGGAACAAAATTCGGCCTACCATATTCTCGCGTTAAATCTGAGCCGTTTACCCAAGCGTAATAACGAAAATTTGGTAACAAGATAAATTCAGTTACTTCAGAAGCTTTTCCGAGGAATCGTCGTTTGGTGTTTGTGAATTCAAGAGAAATTGCGCTATTTTGGGATGACCACCTGAGAGGTAAGCGAAGTGGGGAATTAAAGCCCCCTGCAACCATATAGTCTGAATATACTCTTTAAGTACAGCTGCAGTCGATCGCAAAAGGTGATTACAGACAGGGGCCGGTCCGCAGATATCGATAATTGCATCGATAACTTCTTTTGTAATCATAGCCACTAATGCGAAGTGGATGTTCTTTTATTAGAGGATGACTCATGTCGTGTTGCAGGGAGGTGCCAGTATTGAATTTTCAAACCTTCGAGGTAGCACGAGCTACTAATTATATAACCCAGTTAATGACGATACTGCATTTTCACAATTTTGGGGAACGAATCACTAAAATATCGGCAATACACTGCAAAGTTAGGTTTCTTTTTCAAGTTCCTTGCGTGCTTAGACTATGTAAGCGGAGCCGTAGACGAGTGGCTATCGAGTTATATGGCCCTTTCTGTTCTGCCCGTTATGCAGCCTAATACTGTGTTAATATTTTCTAGGCCATGATAGCTAATATGGACTAAAACTTACCATCTATTATGAATTTAAAAACTTTAACGTTAAACCCAGCCCAGTGGTACATACCTATGTAACACTTATGAATGGCTACTGTACTATCAATTGCAACTAATACCCAAAACACCTAATTCGACCACGGGTTGATCATGGATAAACAGCCTTGCCCTGTTATGATATTGATAGTTTACGCCATTAACAAGTCATATAATATATATAT